>NC_059192.1:39393164-39612488 GCF_020615455.1 Coregonus clupeaformis | reverse complement strand
TAGTCAAAGCCCAAACCTCAATCCAATTGAGAATCTGTGGTTTGACTTCAAGATTGCTGTACACCAGTGGAACCCATCCAACTTGAAGGAGCTGGAGCAGTTTTGCCTTGAAGAATGGGCAAAAATCCCAGTGGCTAGATGTGCCAAGCTTATAGAGACATACCCCAAGAGACTTGCAGCTGTAATTGCTGCAAAAGGTGGCTCTACAAAGTATTCACTTTGGAATAGTTATGCACGCTCAAGTTTTCTGTTTTTTTGTCTTATTTCTTGTTTGTTTCAAAAGTAAAAAATATTTGGATTTTCAAAGTGGTAGGCATGTTGTGTAACTGAAATGATAAAAAAAGAAAAAAGAAATCCATTTTAATTCCAGGTTGTAAGGCAACAAAATAGGAAAAATGCCAAGGGGGGTGAATACTTTCGCAAGCCACTGCATATAGCAATCTTTACCTCAGAAGTTGTCAAAAAGTGCTTTGCAGTAACCTAATTACATAAACTCTTCTATGCAGTTTTATTCAGATTTAAATAGAGACCACTGGGAAAATCAATGCCAAATAAATGCGTGTCTTTTCAACTGGTTGTAGTTATTTTCCCACAGTCTGACTGTATGCAGTTGAAGTCGGAAGTTTACATACACCTTGCCAAATACATTTAAACTCAGTTTTTCACAATTCCTGACATTTAATCGTAGTAAAAATTCCCTGTCTTAGGTCAGTTAGGATCACCACTTTATTTTAAGAATGTGAAATGTCAAAATAATAGTAGAGAGAATGATTTATTTCAGCTTTTATTTATTTCATCACATTCCCAGTGGGTCAGAAGTTTACATACACTCAATTAGTATTTGGTAGCATTGCCTTTCAATTGCTTAACTTGGGTCAAACGTTTTGGGTAGCCTTCCACAAGCTTCCCACAATAAGTTGGGTGAATTTTGGCCCATTCCTCCTGACAGAGCTGGTGTAACTGAGTCAGGTTTGTTCTGCCCACAGATTTTCTATAGGATTGAGGTCAGGGCTTTGTGATGGCCACTCCAATACCTTGACTTTGTTGTCCTTAAGCCATTTTGCCACAACTTTGGAAGTATGCTTGGGGTCATTGTCCATTTGGAAGACCCATTTGCGACCAAGCTTTAACTTCCTGACTGATGTCTTGAGATGTTGCTTCAATATATCCACATCATTTTCCTTCCTCATGATGCCATCTATTTTGTGAAGTGCACCAGTCCCTCCTGCAGCAAAGCACCCCCACAGCATGATGCTGCCACCCTCGTGCTTCACGGTTGGGATGGTGTTCTTCGGCTTGCAAGCTATCCCTTTTTACGTCCAAACATAACGATGGTCATTATGGCCAAAGAGTTCTATTTTTGTTTCATCAGACCAAAGGACATTTCTCCAAAAAGTACGATCTTTGTCCCCATGTGCAGATGCAAACTGTAGTCTCGCTTTTTCATGGCGGTTTTGGAACAGAGGCTTCTTCCTTGCTGAGTGGCCTTTCAGGTTATGTCGATATAGGATTCGTTTTACTGTGGATATAGATACTTTTGTACCTGTTTCCTCCAGCATCTTCACAAGGTCCTTTGCTGTTGTTCTGGGATTGATTTGCACTTTTCGCACCAAAGTACGTTCATCTCTAGGAGACAGAATGCGTCTCCTTCCTGAGTGGTATGAGAGCTGCGTGGTCCCATGGTGTTTATACTTGCGTACTATTGTTTGTACAGATGAACGTGGTACCTTCAGGCATTTGGAAATTGCTCCCAAGGATGAACCAGACTTGTGGAGGTCTACAATTATTTTTCTGAGGTCTTGGCTGATTTATTTTAATTTTTCCATGATGTCAAGCAAAGAGGCAATGAGTTTGAAGGTAGGCCTTGAAATACATCCACAGGTACACCTCCAATTGACTCAAATGATGTCGAGTTTTAATGACGCCAACCTAAGTGTATGTAAACTTCCGACTTCAACTGTATCTAAAGCTGCTAGCTCCAGATCTATCATACAGTCTGAGCTGTGCTAGCTGTCTCGCATGGTCGAACTTCCAGCTTTCAGCCCCAGCCAACTTCATTACCACCATATCATTACAAAACAAATCCACACTGTTGAACCGAGAAAATGAACCAGATCAAATTAATTTATGTTTATATATGTGCGAGTCATTTGGCGTGCCAGGCTTCTCGGGGTGAAATTATTTCCCGTCTATGGATTAGTGCACAAACGAGGACCTCTCTCTCTCTCTCTCTCGCTATCGCACCGCTCTCTCTTTAATAAGCTCTTTGCTGTATTGAGAACCTGTTTGCGCTGCTTGCCACAGCTTATTTGCATCACAAATTCCACACGGTTCTCTGAAAATGCACTGCATGAAACAAATGCTAATGTATTCATTTCCTGCTTATAGAAAATAGATATTTGGACTTTACAGATCTAGAGTGCTATGTGTAAATACTGGGGCTGATTTGGAATGGAATGGCAGCTACCATTACTACAAGAAAAGTGACACTTTAAGATAAAGCATTGACTGCTGGTGACACAAGCACACATTTCAGAACTGTTTCTATTTCATATTTTCCATTTCACCCAATCATCTGAGATGTGTGTGAGATTTGATATATTAGTTGCTGTTTTCCTGGCTCTCCTCCAGTGAAATGCTGGTGTTTTGAAACAAACATTTCCTGCTGTTTACGCGACTATGTTTTTTGACAGGAAAGAGATTCTGTGGTTTTTATTTTCTCCCTTAAACTTGAAAGAAAAGCCACATTGAGAGCTACAAACAAACTTCAGGGAGATAAACTTAAAAAATCTAACTTTAAAGGGTAAATCCGCAGTTGCTACATTCATTTTTGAATCTGAAATAAGTGATGGATTTGCATATCATTTCAGTGACAACATGAACAAAAATCCTTTAATTGTGCATTTTAGTTGAGATGGAAAATGTATTTCCTGAAAATTGCAAACCAGCTGTATGGCAAATTATGAGGTAGCGATGTACCTAAAGACAGATCAAGTGATCATTGATTTAAATATTGAAATTATCTATATCTGTAGGCATTTTGATATATTTGTATCTAATTTACTGCAGTGGTATGGGACTAATCTTATGGCTGGTTTACAGTCAATCTGACAAAAGGTTTGTACAGTGCAATGTGACATGACGTCATACCTGCTCTAAACCAAGCTTTAAACAACAGTGTGGTAACCTCTCTCTCTCTCTCTCTCTCTCTCTCTCTCTCTCTCTCTCTCTCTCTCTCTCTCTCTCTCTCTCACCTGCAGGGTTGTGATCTCCCGGAGCAGAATACGATGCACATGGTTCTACCTCCCCCTGGGTCAGCCTGGCACTCTGACCTGGCCCTGCAGCACCGTCTGGGTCGGGGGGTGGAAAGCATTACCCGCCTGGACCTCACCACCTCCAGCATGCCTACCACCTCCACTGGCCTGCGAGCAGAGAGGTGAGAGTGTGTTCCATTTATGTTCAGGTGTTTCTTCCAATGGTTAAGAGTGCAGTTAATTTAACCCACCGGCCACTGTCCACTGTGTTGTGTTCCTGAATGTCGGATCTTGGGAGTTCCAATTGACACTGTCCGTGGTGCTGAATCTAAACAATGCTATTAGGGCTACTTTGCAGATTTTTTGTTCTTACTATTCTTCATGACAAAGTCACCCTCAGAGACAGAATCTGTGTGTGTGTGTGTGTTCGCATGTAACCATGCATGCTTTGTCTTCCATAAACTCTAAAAGCATAGACAATTACACAGTAAT
Source organism: Coregonus clupeaformis (assembly GCF_020615455.1). Lineage (NCBI taxonomy): Eukaryota > Metazoa > Chordata > Actinopteri > Salmoniformes > Salmonidae > Coregonus > Coregonus clupeaformis. Next base: position 39,608,742 of record NC_059192.1, on the reverse strand, counting down.
AAGTAGGGCCAGGACGATACCAGTATTGCGATACTTGTTAGTATCGTGGCAAAGAAACAAAACACAAAGCGGAATCAACTTCTTTAGGAAAACAAATCAAATCAAAGTTTTTGGTCGCGTACACAGTTTTGTGTAGTGAAGGTGCAGTGAAATGCTTATGTTTCTATCTCCAACAGTGCAGGACTATCTAGCAATACAATAACAATACACACATCATCCAAAAGTTTGAAAAAATTACAAGAATTAAGACATATGAGAACAATCAATGTCAGAACGAGCAATGTCAGAGTGTGCATAACATTAGGATCACCTTCCTAATATTGATTTGCTTCCCACAGTTGTGTCAAATTGGCTGGATGTCCTTTGGGTGGTGGACCATTCTGGGTACACACAGGAAACTGCTGAGTGTGAAAAACCCAGGAGCATTGCAGCTCTTGACACACTCGTACCGGTGCACCTGGCACCTACTACCATACCATGTTCAAAGGCACTTAAATCTTTTGTCTTGCCCATTCACCATCTGAATGGCACACATACACAACTCACATCTCAACTGTCTCAAGGCTTAAAAATCCTTCTTTAACCTCTTAAATGTAAAGTCCCCATATTTGGGGACCCTATTTGATTTTTTAAATTCAATTCAGTTTGGTATGAGAACGGTAGCCCCTATCTGCAAAAGCAGGGTGTCTGCGGAAAGCTGGGTTTCTTGGCTATTGATCGGTGGTGTGACTTACTACCATATATGGGCATACGAATATATAAGGGCAGGCCGAGCCGATGACCTCATTTCAAGATGGCTGCTATCTACATTCCGGTTAGCGTTGTGAAGCATAAACGAAATAGACATGGAATACGTTGATACACACCGAAAGCCTGGACTTCACAGATCATGAGGATATATTATTTGTCTGCCTGTGACCTACAGTTATTGATCACCAGCCCCGAGAGTCGTTTTCATCAAACAGCAAACATCTTACAAGGTAAGCTTCGATTTGGTCTGTGTTTGAGCTATAGCTACATGGGGGTTATCAAATTTATCTAAAACAAATCTAACCTATTGCCAGTGATATCTGATGATGTATGACTTAATGGCAACATCGAATGTCCACGGAGTGACTAGATCTTTGCCCATCAAAAAGATGAAGTCGCCTATTTACGTGCTGAAGGCATCCATTACACTACTACTATGGCAACTTGACGGTCTTGTAACCAATGAGATAAGCTTTCCAGGGATATGCAGTTGACCTGGGTGGGACAAAGCAAGGCCTAGAACCTTTTATGCGTAAAGCGAACTATTGCTACCTGGCTCAGAGACGAGACTCACCGACTACATTACATTGTAAACAGATTTCATCGCTTTAGCATAAAAGATGGCTTCTCAAGGGTGGAAAAAAAAGTCAAAACTAAGAATATTGAACAGGAACCTAAAAAAAGGATTTCGACTCGGCCGAAGATTGCATTTAAGAAGGATTGCATCCACTTTTAGATCTGTAAGTAAATTATTTTTATGACTTTATATACCTAATTTACTATATGTATTTCAATTTTTATAAGTTGTCTGCATTTTGTGCTTTGTATTTAGTTTACATAGGCCTATGTAACAAGTAATTTTAATGTTGTATAATAGTAGTTATTGTCTATGTTTCATATTAGTTCACTGCTGTTCTAAGTTTTAACCTTGTAACTTTGGAGAGGCCACTAAACTCTCATGGCCATTGTTTATTTGTGGTTCTCACCTCTGCCTTTGTCTCCAAAGTGTTACTGTTTGCATTGTGTGTGTGCTTCACACCTTCTATGTGAGTCACTGTACAGATAAAGTTTAGGCTTGGTGTTTTTACTTTACAGTAATGCCATTTTGTAAATGTAGTCAACTGTAATTCTGTGTGTCTTACAACAATATATCCCTTTATTTTATTCACCACAGAGTGGAGGATGCAGAGGATTTGGATTATGACGTTTGGGAGCCACCCCTCCCCAGTAAGCGCCCCCTACCGGTCAAGGTCTTCACCCTCCACTGCTATGTCAATCACCCTGTCTGATGGTTCTACATCCACTTTTCATAGACCTCTTGGAAAAATAAAATAGGGGCTTGTGGCACCATTCGTCCTAACAGAATCGGTTTCCCCAAGACCAAGGTAAACAACATGACAAAGACAGTGGAGAGGGGGACCATACGTTGGATCAGGACTAACAAGCTGCTTTTTGTGAAATGGAAGGACACTAGGGAAGTAACCATGCTCACCACACAGCATAAGGCATTCAATAACAACCATGTCTCTAGGAGGGTGAAAAATGCCAATGGGGCATGGGTGAGGAGGAATGTCCCCATTCCTGTTTCTGTGAAGGTCTACAATGCCAGCATGGGGGGTGTCGACCTATCTGATGCTACCAGATCCTCCACAAGACCAGGAAGTGGTATAATACTTTTTTTTACCACTTTGTGGACATTGCTACAGTAAATGCTTTCATTCTCCACAAGCAGATGGCCAAAGCAAAATGTCAAACCCCTCTCTCCCAGTTGGCCTTCCGAGAGCAACTGGTGTTGGAAATGGCTGAATTGGGGGCCCACACATGCCAAAAGGAAGAACTGCAAGCATTGCACAAAACACTAGGGGGGATATGCCAGATCTTCTGTCCGAAATGCCAGTTCATTTTTTGTTTCCTGGCAGAGAGGGACTGCTTCAAAGACTATCACGACATGCACAAGCTACGGTGAAAGTGAAATCTAATCATCTACACCTGGGATGTAAAACGAACACGAATGCCATTTGTAAATAGTTAAGCTTATTTCTATTTTTTTTTTATTTTTTAGTGAAGGACACGTGTGTTTGTGTTTGATAATACATTTTTATATATTATTTTATGTACACTACCAGTCAAAAGTTTGGACACACCTACTCATTCAAGGGTTTTTCTTTATTTTTACCATTTTTTACATTGTAGAATAATAGTGAAGACATCAAAACTATGAAATAACACATATGGAATCATGTAGTAAACAAAAAAGTGTTAGACAAATCAACATATATTTTATATTTGAGATTCTTCAAATAGCCACTCTTTGCCTTGATGACAGCTTTGCACACTCTTGGCATTCTCTCAACCAGCTTCACCTGGAATGCTTTTCCAACCGTCTTGAAGGAGTTCCCACATGCTGAGCACTTGTTGGCTGCTTTTCCTTCCCTCTGCGGTCCGACTCATCCCAAACCACCTCAATTGGGTTGAGGTCAGGGGATTGTGGAGGCCTGGTCATCTGATGCAGCACTCCATCACTCTCCTTCTTGGTAAAATAGCCCTTACACAGCCTGGAGGTGTGTTGGGTCATTGTCCTGTTGAAAAACAAATGATAGTCCCACTAAGCCCAAACCAGATGGGATGGCGTATCGCTGCAGAATGCTGTGGTAGCCATGCTGGTTAAGTGTGCCTTGAATTCGAAATAAATCACAGACAGTCTTGACATGCAGCAAAGCACACCATAACACCTCCTCCTCCATGCTTTACGGTGGGAAATACACATGCAGAGATCATCCGTTCACCCACACCGTGTCTCACAAAGACACGCCGGTTGGAACCAAAAATCCAGACCAAAGGACAAATGTCCACCGGTCTAATGTCCATTGCTCGTGTTTCTTGGCCCAAGCAGGTCTCTTCTTCTTATTGGTGTCCTTTAGTAGTGGTTTCTTTGCAGCAATTTGACCATGAAGGCCTGATTCACACAGTCTCCTCTGAACAGTTGATGTTGAGATATGTCTGTTACTTGAACTCTGTGAAGCATTTTTTGGGCTGCAATTTCTGAGGCTGGTAACTCTAATGAACTTATCCTCTGCAGCAGAGGTAACTCTGGGTCTTCCGTTCCTGTGGTGGTCCTCATGAGAGCCAGTTTCATCATAGTGCTTGATGGTTTTTTCGACTGCACTTGAAGAAACTTTCAAAGTTCTTGAAATTGTCCGTATTGACTGACCTTCATGTTTTAAAGTAATGATGGACTGTCGTTTCTCTTTGATATTTTAGCTGTTCTTGCCATAATATGGACTTGGCGACCGGGAGACCCATGGGGCGGCGCACAATTGGCCCAGCGTCGTCCAGGGTAGGGGAGGGAATGGCCGGCAGGGATGTAGCTCAGTTGGTAGAGCATGGCGTTTGCAACGCCAGGGTTGTGGGTTCGATTGCCACGGGGGGCCAGTATGATTTTTTTTTAATAATGTATGCACTCACTAACTGTAAGTCGCTCTGGATAAGAGCGTTTGCTAAATGACTAAAATGTAAATGTTGGTCTTTTACCAAATAGGGCTATCTTCTGTATACCCCCCTACCTTGTCACAACACAACTGATTGGTAAGAAGGAAAGAAATTCCACAAATTAACTTTTAAGAAGGAACACCTGTTAATTGAAATGCATTCCAGGTGACTACCTCATGAAGCTGGTTGAGAGAATGCCAAGAGTCTCATAGCAAAGGGTCTGAATTTCTAAAAATCTGTTTTTGCTTTGTCATTATGGGGTATTGTGTGTAGATTGAGGGAAAAAAACAATTTAATCAATTTTAGAATAAGGCTGTAACGTAATAAAATGTGGAGAAAGTCAAGGGGTCTGAATACTTTCCGAATGCACTGTATGTGAATGGTGTGTATAAATCAGGGCTCTCCAACCCTGTTCCTGGAGAGCCCTGGTATGGACAGTATATTTTTACATTTTTATGAATAGAAAATGTGTGTACAGCAGTAATTATATGACTAGAATATAGTATATACATATAACGTGAGTAAAACCGTATGTAAACATTATTAAAGTGACCAGTGTTCAATTACTCGATCTACATACAGCAGCAGTCTCTAAGGTGCAGGGTAGAGTACCGGGTGGTAGCCGGCTAGTCACAGTGTCTAAGGTTCAGGGAAGGGTACTCGGCGGAGGCCGGCTAGTGATGACTGTTTATCAGTCTGATGGCCTGTAGATAGCTGTTTTTCAGTCTCTCTGTCCCAGTTTTGATGCACCTGTACTGTCTCCACCTTCTAGATGGTAGCGGGGTGAACAGGCCGTGGCTGGGGTCCTTGATGATCTTCTTGGCCTTCCTGTGACACGTGGGGTGCTGTAGATGTCCTGGAGGGCAGGCAGTGTGCCCCTGATGATGCGTTGGGCTGACCTCACCAGCTCTAATGTTGGAAACAAACATCATTATGTTGTCATCCAGAGTCACATTTATTTGTTTTCCAAGCTATAGCACACAATATGTTACATACTGTAAGTCGCTCTGGATAAGAGCGTCTGCTAAATGACTAAAATGTAAATGTATACAGCAGGTTTTTTAAGGACCAAAGAGTTCGCGTTTTCATTTTTGCCATGGAAAACATATTGCGATACTGGTATCTTCACAGCCCTAGTAATAAGTGCTATTGTTGCCAGTTTTCCAGGAAAGCATTTTGGCTCAGTATGAACACATAGAAAGCTCAGATGTGGCCTTGACATGTGTGCCCTATTTGAACAGTGTAACTGCTCCCTGAATGCAGCCTTCTAAACAGTTAAATGGGATTCATCAGTCAGTCTCCAGACATCTGTGGGAAATGAGCATGCATACAGGTATTGTAAAGGCAAACGTTTTAAAAACCGTCCTCTGCCTGCCCTCCACCCTCACCTCCCTCCGTCTCTCATCCCTCTTTCCTCTCTTCCATCCAGCCCATCATAAATTCTCCTTTATCTGCCCCCTCCATTCAGCAGGCTCTCCATCCATCCTCCAGTAAAGGCATTACCATAATGGAGGCCTCTCTCCCAGGAAAAATAAATTAGCCATGGGAAGGCTTATAAAGCCACTCCGCCCCATTTATTGGGTATCGTGTCAAGGTAGCGCAGCCCACTCCGGGCCCCATCCTTTTAGCTCTAATGAGAATGCTGTTCCTTCCTCGTCCCTCTCACTGTGTGTGTGTGTGTGTGCGTGCATGTATTCGCACGTGTGCAGGAGAGAGAGAGAGTGTGCGTGTGTGCTGTATGAATGTGTGCTTGTATGGTCTCGTGACTTTAGTAGGCAGGACGCGTCCTCTTCTCTTTACTAAATCATTTGCCATGAAGACTCTGGTTGCTTTTCTCTGCTAATTGGATCAGTGTCTGTGTTCTGGGCTGTAGTCAGACAGACAGTACAGACTGGAGATGTTCCTTGTCTTGTCTCCCACACACTCCTCATAACATCATCCTCTCATCAGACGGGGGCTCCTTCAAGGCTTGTTCAAGGACAAATGCTGACACAAATAGGACGTGCTCACCTACAGATTCCGTAAGGGCATTATTCAATCACAACCGTTTACAAGGCTATGATGATAATATTAAACATGGATAGGGTTAATGGTCTTACATAGGACCTATTCTGGGGCGTCAGAAAAACACTAGGTTTTTTACCTGCTACACTGGACGTGGAACTTTTCCCGGCGTGAGGAAAGCGCAAGCCATTTTATCGTACTTTTCTCGGGCGTGAGCTATGCCTTTGAAATCTTGAAAATAGAACCAGAGCATACCTTTTGCGCTGAGCAGGATCAATCTAATAAAATAAGTGCTTAGATTGCACAATATCTATGACATTATGGGGATAGTACACGTCTACTTCTACCATCAGTGTCAAATCTCCTTTATGAGAGCTCAGTCACACCTGTTGCTGATGTTAAGTGGTCTATTGGTTTCATTTCAGAGTGGCTACAATGGGCTACTGTCATTCTATTGATAGAAGCATGTGTTGTTTGGGATTGTGTTCCTAGAGCCCGACCTCACAGCAGCTTCTATGTGTACTGCAAGAGTGTGTGTTGGGCCATCCAGCCGGGGAAGCTACGAGTGTAGACCCGGGTGAGCCGGGTAAGTCAACCAAGAATGTAAGACTACAATACTGTAGCCAAGAACCACTGCTACATAGGAACTCTCACTGAGAGGCACTGATCTTAAGCTACACTGTCTCTCTGAGTACAATCAAGTCACTTAGACAGGTAGGTCCGCAGCGTACAATAATCCCACACAGAGCGACATACCCTCCCTCTAGCCTCTCCATTGTTCCTGTATTACACTAGCAATAAATATGTTTATTCTCAAATGGAAATATTCAGTCACAAATCTCCACAGTAACTCAGCAGTATTCTCTGCCTGTCTGTGCAGCCTGCAGCCATATTTACCTCAGGTCCATATGGGACTTCTATGTGTGTGTGTGTGTGTGAGTGGGCTGGAGTCCCACAGCTCAGGATCCTGCCATTGTTTAGACTGAGACTGAGTGACACCTCTAAGCCCACCTGCCTGCTCTGCCGCCTCTACCCCTCTGGGACTGTTTGTCCACTGTCGCCATGCCAACTGTCCACTCTCCGTGTCAGTTTCCTGCTAGGGCTGGTGATTACCTACCCGAAGCTTGGAGAGGACCCAGTCAGTACCTTCAAATCATCTTTCCCTCAACATATCACCAGAGCTGATATCCAGTCACTCCCACAATCAAATCTAACGTCCCTCCCCATATCCAGACAACCCAGAGCAGATATCCAGAGTAACATTCTTTCCCCTCTGACCACTGTCCTCACCATCATGGCCCTGTCTCCATACCTGACCACTGTCCTCACCATCATGGCCCTGTCTCCATACCTGACCACTGTCCTCACCATCATGGCCCTGTCTCCATACCTGACCAATGCCCTCACCATCATGGCCCTGTCTCCATACCTGACCACTGTCTTCACCATCATGGCCCTGTCTCCATACCTGACCACTGCCCTCACCATCATGGCCCTGTCTCCATACCTGACCACTGCCCTCACCATCATGGCTCTGTCTCCATACCTGACCACTGTCTTCACCATCACGGCCCTGTCTCCATACCTGACCACTGCCCTCACCATCACGGCCCTGTCTCCGTACCTGACCACTGCCCTCACCATCACGGCCCTGTCTCCATACCTGACCACTGCCCTCACCATCATGGCCCTGTCTCCATACCTGACCACTGTCCTCACCATCATGGCCCTGTCTCCGTACCTGACCACTGCCCTCACCATCATGGCCCTGTCTCCATACCTGACCACTGTCCTCACCATCATGGCCCTGTCTCCATACCTGACCTCTGTCCTCACCATCATGGCCCTGTCTCCATACCTGACCTCTGACCAGCTGAAGCTGCCACTCACACTGCTATCTCCCCCAACCACAGTCTCACAGACTCCCCTGCATCCACCCCATCCATCTGAGACCCATCACTCTCGAGATAGACCTGTCAGTTACAGAGCGATGAGGGGTGTGTTTGTGTGTCTGTGTGCACGTGTGTGTATAGCAGGGGGCCTCAGTCACTTAGGTGAGAGTGTAGGAAATTAGGCTCAGTGAGTTCCTGTCCCTGAGGCTGGTATTAGAGTAGGTGGTAATGAGCATGCTGCTCTCAGTGTGTGTGCCCCCTGCTGTGATTGTGTGTGTCCGTTTGTGTGCGTTTTTTTTTTTTGTGCTTGTTCAGTGTGCTGTATTGACAGAGGGACTGTAATAGACTGAGGTGAGCACAGGTCATGTCCTCGAACTGACCAATCAGCTTAGCCGATAGAGTGGGGTCCCTCTTCTGCCCACCAATCATATAGCTCGGTCAATGCTGTGAGATTAGCACAGCTACCACAGAGACCAGCCCCTATTTGTTAAAAAATAATGAAATTAAAGCTTTGCGGGATGGAGACGTTCAATCTGCTCCCAGTAAAAGAAGGAGAGGAAGAGAGACACAGGGGAACAAAAGGCGATGCATTTCTGAATTATTCATAACTGCTTTTCTCATTAATCATTTATATTTAGAGGGAGGTGTGTGTGTGTGTGTGGTGCGCAGACACGCCAGGGGTCTGTGTGACCTTTCCTGGCTGTCTCTGAGCAGGTGTGTGTGTAATCTCCACGCAGGATCCCCTCCCTCTCTCCCCCATGCCTCCCCCCCACCCAACAGGGGAGTAATGATTTTCTTAACCTTTTCGGAGCCTTATTAAGGCCGCTGTCAGAATGTGTAAATGCTTATGCTAATGAGTGGCATGCAGGAAGAACAGAGTAGGATGGGGAAGGGGGAGAGAGATCATCCCAAAACAATTAGGATGCAGCAAGCGACCAACGTCTAAATCTGCACCATGTGACCAGACAGTAGCAATGTTTCCGATGCTGTGGTGATGATGGTGTGTGGTGAAAAACTGAGGACACTTAATGATCTCCCTCTCTCTTTCCCTAGCCCTCTCTCTCTCTCCCCCCCATCAAAAATGAAATGCTAATTAGCTGCTAATGTGGCTATCATAAAGAACTACAAATGCCATGGTGATCTGAACGAGACTGCCAAATCGAGGCAAAGGTAAGAATCTCTGGATGAACTTTCTAATGTTAGGTAAATGTAGTAATGAATAAATAGGCTACATTTCTTTAAATGGATAATTCTGTGAACTGTCTTGTGCAAGTTTCAAATTTGCACAATACCTGTTAGCAAAGGTATCAGCTAGAGATGACATGCAGGAGCTTGCAGGGATTTGTAGTTTTGCATGATGTCTACTTTGATGCTAATTAGCATTTTCGAATCTGAGAGTAAATAGAGCCGCATATATTGATAAAGGTCACCTTGTCTGAGAGAGATTTACATGGTTATCAAAACGTCACGCCAGGATAAGCCTACACGAAACACAGCCCTTAAGTGTTTCTAAAATCCCCTATGGGAAAAATGAATGGTGGAAAAACGATTGGAACCTTATCCCTGTTTGACTGCTAGGTTTTATGGCTATTATGACACCTCCACTGTATGGCTTTATAGACAGACTTAGGTACACACACACGCAAGCCCTCACACACACTCTCAAGCAGGTAGACAGACGCACACCCCTGGTCTCTCCCTTCTGCAGTCCCTCCCTCCTGCAGTCCCTCCCTCCTGCAATCCCTCCCTCCTGCAATCAGTGGCTCCAGACAGACAGAGCTGTGATTCTGTCAGTGTGGTATATAATAAATGAAGGTCAGACTCAACAGCCATGCTGTCACTGCCTCACCCACAGAGGATAAGAATGGAAGGCCAGTCCGTCGCCTGGTTCCTGCCGCCGAGACAATGGAGCCCAATTACAAACGGCCTCATCTCAATTCAAGGTCTCGCCGCTAGGAGCGTGATTGAAGTGGGGCCGTACAATTACCCTCCTGAGTGGAGCATTGTTTTCCTCTGCGCTCCTCTCGTGTGCTGCTGCTGCCACTTAGCACAAACAGCTCCTAGCTTCTTGGTTTGTTTAAAAGGACAAACGGAGGAGGACACACAGCTACTGTAAGACTGCTTCTGGTTTAAGAAGCTCGTTGGCGGTAAGAAGTAAAGGGGTGCTCTCTGGCTGAGTGAGTGGGTGCTTGCTAGGACTCTTGAGTGTAATTAGTGGGTGCTAGATGGGAGAAAGTTCACCCGAGGAGAGGAGAGGGTCTGAAGGAGTTTTCTGGCTGGGGTTGGACTGGCTTAGTTTATTTAATTGATTTAGGCGTTACTCAACCAGGTCAGTTAATTGAGTAATTTAACTCATTTGCAATTAATGGTTTGAAGCAATACGTGAAGTCATGTGCAGATGTTGGGGAGAGACGTCATCTGTTAGAAGAGGGTAAGAATGAGAGATGTGTGATAGAGAGACAAGGAAGCAGGTGAGGAAGATGGATCTGGAGAGAGACCACACACACCTGTATCCTCACTAAAGTCGATGTTGCTCGATTACGTTACCCGTTGTGAACGGTTTCACCCCCCCTCTCTCAGTATCCCTGGCCCTCTTTGTCTTTGTAGCAGCCATGATATTATCAGAACAAGATCAGGCTGGCGGCAGGGGGCTCCTCTGAGACCTCCAGTCCTTCACTGCTGCTTTTCCTGGAGGGCACTATCTGTCTTCCCCTGCCTCCCGCACTAAATGAGTCCCCCCTGTGGGGCTATGATAGAACAACACACACACACCCTCTCTCTCTCTTACAGAGTCTGTTTCAAGTCAATGATACTTCATTGGTATAAAATGTATCTGTCTGTCCTCCTGTCCACTCTGTAGGAGTCCAGCAGTCTAGACTGCTTCCACATGTACTGTGTGACCCGCCTCAACGAGAGACAGTTCATCCACCACCCAGACGGCGGCTACTCATTTCCCTGTGCAGGTAACTTCTGTGGATGTAAGTCAGTTGCACTAACGAGTTCTGGCAAGAGATTGTATGATTTGTGGTAAGACTGTGAGCTGTTGTAAGACTGTGTGTGTGTATCTGTGGGTGTGTGTGCTAGTTGTGGTAAGACTGTGTGTGAGGGGCCTGTCAGTGATGGATTGTGGCTGCTCCCTGGCTGCAGCGAGAGGGATATGGTATCAGAGCTCTGTCCTCACAGACACACAGACTGCCCTTCTCCCTGCCCTCCTCTGTGCCCTCCTGCACTGGGACATCCGTTAGTGCCACTGTGTAATGGGGCTCTGGGGAAGACCACTGATCCTCCACCACTGACAACACCCTCTCTCTCATCTCGTTCTCTCTCTCTCTCGTCTCGTTCTCTCTCTCTCTCTCGTCTCGTTCTCTCTCTCTCGTCTCGCTCTCTCTCTCTCGTCTCTCATGCCGTGGGAGGAGGGGTTGGTTCGTTGGCAGAGAGCAATGGCTAGCTAGTATGCTAACTATTCTAGCTAACTAACTGGCTGAATAAGTTGACGACGTACTCACTCAAACTGTCAAAACGAACCCAAACTTTACACAATGTTAGACACGGACACGAATGATCTGTTTGGCGTGTTAACACACTGGTGGTTTGTTGTAACCGAGTATTGGAGCTAAACCGTGTTATTGGAGGCTGGCATGCTAGTTGGCTATGGCGTCATAGGATTCGGTGCCCTGGGCGGCTTTCACAGAAGAATACTGTACCAAGTTAGCTAGCTGAATAAACTAAGTTAGTCTATTCCTAGAAAACATTGAACCGCTGCAGTTTACAACAATTATAATTTCTAAAGTGGAAGTTGGGAGAGTTATATTTGAGTGTTTCAGTGAAATGTAAGTGAGGGAGGCAACTGACAACTGTTCTGCAGCCAACAAGGCAGAGTTCATCTCAGCCTATGCTACCCTCCAGTCCCTCGACTTCTTGGCGCTGACGGAAACATGGATTACCACAGACAACACTACTACTCACTACTACTCCTACTGCTCTTTCCTCGTCTGACCATGTGTTCTCACATACCCCGAGAGCATCTGGTCAGCGCTGCGGTGGCACAGGAATCCTCATCTCTCCCAAGTGGACATTCTCTCTTTTTCCCCTGACCCATTTGTCTATCTCCTCATTTGAATTCCATGCTGTCACAGTCACTAGCCCATTCAAGCTTAACATCCTTGTCATTTATCGCCCTCCAGGTTCCCTTGGAGAGTTCATCAATGAGCTTGACGCCTTGATAAGTTCCTTTCCTGAGGATGGCTCACCCCTCACAGTTCTGGGTGACTTTAACCTCCCTACGTCTGCCTTTGACTCATTTCTCTCTGCCTCCTTCTTTCCACTCCTTTCCTCTTTTGACCTCACCCTCTCACCGTCCCCCCCTACTCACAAGGCAGGCAATACGCTTGACCTGATCTTTACTAGATGCTGTTCTTCTACTAATCTCACTGCAACCCCCACCAAGTCTCCGACCACTACTTTGTATCCTTTTCTCTCTCGCTCTCCTCCAACACTACTCACTTTGCCCCTACTCAGATGGTAATGTGCCGTCGCAACCTTCGCTCTCTCTCTCACGCTACTCTCTCCTCTTCCATCCTATCATCTCTTCCCTCTGCTAAATCCTTCTCCCTCCGATCTCCTAATTCTGCCTCCTCAACCCTCCTCTCCTCCCTTTCTGCATCTTTTGACTCTCTATGTCCCCTACCCTCCCGGCCGGCTCAGTCCTCCCCTCCTGCTCCGTGGCTTGACGACTCATTGCAAGCTCACAGAAGAGGGCTCTGGGCAGCCGAGCGGAAATTGAGAAAAACTAGTCTCCCTGCGGACCTGTCATCTTTTCACTCCCTCCTCTCTACATTCTCTTCCTCTGTTTCCACTGCTAAAGCCACTTTCCACCACTCTAAATTTCAAGCCTCTGCCTCTAACCCTAGGAAGCTCTTTGCCACCTTCTCCTCCCTGCTGAATCCTCCTCCTCCTCCCCCTCCCTCCTCCCTGTCTGTGGATGACTTCATCAACCATTTTGAAAAGAAGGTTGATGACATCCGATCCTCATTTATTAAGTCAAATGACACCGCTGGTCCTGCTCACACTGCCCTACCCTATGCTTTGACTTCTTTCTCCCCTCTCTCTCCAGATGAAATCTTGCGACTTGTGACGGCCGGCCGCCCAACAACCTGCCTGCTTGACCCTATCCCCTCCTCTCTTCTCCAGACCATTTCCGGAGACCTTCTCCCTTACCTCACCTCGCTCATCAACTCATCCTTGACCGCTGGCCATGTCCCTTCCGTCTTCAAGAGAGTGAGAGTTGCACCCCTCCTCAAAAAACCTACACTCGATCCCTCTGATGTCAACAACTACAGACCAGTATCCCTTCTTTATTTTCTCTCAAACTCTTGAGCGTGCTGTCTCAAGCCAACTCTCCTGCTATCTCTCTCAGAATGACCTTCTTGATCCAAATCAGTCAGGTCTCAAGACTGGTCATTCAACTGAGACTGCTCTTCTCTGTGTCACGGAGGCTCTCCGCACTGCTAATGTTAACTCTCTCTCCTCTTCTCTTATCCTTCTAGACCTATCCGCTGACTTTGATACTGTGAACCATCAGATCCTCCTCTCCACCCTCTCCGAGTTGGGCATCTCCGGCGCTGCTCACTCTTGGATTGCGTCCTACCTGACAGGTCGCTCCTACCAGATGGCGTGGCGAGAATCTGTCTCCGCACCATGTGCTCTCACCACTGGTGTCCCCCAGGACTCAGTTCTAGGCCCTCTCCTATTCTCTCTATACACCAAGTCACTTGGCTCTTTCATGTCCTCACATGATCTGTCCTATCATTGCTACGCAGACGACACACAATTAATTTTCTCCTTTCCCCCTTCTGATAACCAGGTGGCGAATCGCATCTCTGCATGTCTGGCAGACATATCAGTGTGGATGTCGGATCACCACCTCAAGCTGAACCTCGGCAAGACGGAGCTGCTCTTCCTCCCAGGGAAGGACTGCCCGCTCCATGATCTCGCCATCACGGTTGACAACTCCATTGTGTCCTCCTCCCAGAGTGCAAAGAACCTTGGCGTGACCCTGGACAACACCCTGTCGTTCTCCGCTAACATCAAAGTGGTGACCCGATCCTGCAGGTTCATGCTCTACAACATTCGCAGAGTACGACCCTACCTTACACAGAAAGCAGCACAGGTCCTAATCCAGGCACTTGTCATCTCCCGTCTGGATTACTGCAACTCGCTGTTGGCTGGGCTCCCTGCCTGTGCCATTAAACCCCTACAACTTATCCAGAACGCTGCAGCCCGTCTGGTGTTCAACCTTCCCAAGTTCTCTCATGTCACCCCGCTCCTCCGCACACTCCACTGGCTTCCAGTTGAGGCTCGCATCTACTACAAGACCATGGTGCTTGCCTACGGAGCTGTGAGGGGAACGTCACCTCCTTACCTTCAGGCTCTGATCAGACCTTACACCCAAACAAGGGCACTACGTTCATCCATCTCTGGCCTGCTAGCTCCCCTACCTCTACGGAAGCACAGTTTCCGCTCAGCCCAGTCAAAGCTATTCGCTGCTCTGGCACCCCAATGGTGGAACAAGCTCCCCCACGACGCCAGGACAGCGGAGTCACTGACCACCTTCCGGAGACACTTGAAACCCTACCTCTTTAAGGAATACCTGGAATATTATCAAAGTAATCCTTCTTCCCCCACCCCCCATTAAAAAATAAAAAAAGTGTTTTTCCCACTGGCTATCATAAATTGAATGCATTAATTTGCAAGTCGCTCTGCATAAGAGCGTCTGCTAAATTATGTAAATGTAAATGTCTCGTTCTCTCTCTCTCGTCTCGTTCTCTCTCGTCTCATTCTCTCTCTCTCTCCCGTCTTGTTCTCTCTCTCTCGTCTCGTTCTCTCTCTCTCATCTCTCTCTCTCTCATCTCGTTCTCTCTCCCGTCTCGTTCTCTCTCGTCTCGTTCTCTCTCTCCCGTCTTGTTCTCTCTCTCTCTCTCCCGTCTCGTTCTCTTTCGTCTCGTTCTCTCTCATCTCGTTCTCTCTCTCATCTCGTTTTCTCTCTCATCTCGTTTTCTCTCTCATCTCGTTCTCTCTCATCTCGTTCTCTCTCTCGTCTCTATCTCATCTCGTTCTCTCTCTCATCTCGTTCTCTCTCTCTCTCTCATCTCGTTCTCTCTCTCGTCTCGTTCTCTCTCTCGTCTTGTTCTCTCTCTCATCTCGTCTCGTTCTCTCTCTCGTCTCGTTCTCTCTCTCGTCTCGTCTCGTTCTCTCGTCTCGTCTCGTTCTCTCTCTCGTCTCGTCTCGTTCTCTCGTCTCGTCTCGTTCTCTCTCTCATCTCGTTCTCTCTCTCATCTCGTTCTCTCTCTCATCTCGTTCTCTCTCTTGTCTCGTTCTCTCTCGTCTCGTTCTCGCTCTCTCGTCTCGTTCTCGCTCTCTCTCATCTCGTTCTCTTTCTCTCTTGTTCTCTCTCTTTCACTCTCACTCTCTCTATCCTTCACTTTACTATTGCCCCTTCCTCCTCACTTTCTCACTTCTAACTGTTTCTCTCCCCATCTTTGCCTGTTCTCTTTCTTCTCTGGCCTCACTTATTCCTTTCTTTTTCGTCTCGTTCTCTCTCTCTCGTCTCGTTCTCTCTCTCTCTCCTCTCTTTTCGTCTTACTCACACAAGAGAAGGACACTTCTGTTGGAGTTTGTTCACTTTGATATCCACTCTTTCCTCTCAATGCCAGATGCGGCTTTGCAAAGTGGATGTGTCTCTCTCTACGTTTAGCAGGTGTTTGGGAGTGGGTATGTTTAAGCCTCGGCTATGGAATTGTGTGGGTGAGTGTGTGTGTGTGTGTGTGTGTGTGTGTGTGTGTGTGTACGTGCATGCATGCGCTCACGTGTGTGCCAAGCAGCGTTCCTAGTCTGTGTGTTCAGGCGATTCATCACTGTTTCTGCGTCTGCAGACAGGAGATTGTGCAGAAAGGTCAGACTTCATCCTCAAATGCCATTTCCACGTTTAAATAACTTTTAACAGCCCAGCCAAAGCACACTTGCCCAAAAGGCATGGATGAAAGGAGAAAACAAGTTGAAGCCAGCGACCACTGAATTTAAAATAAAGATTGGGCCAAACCGATAAAGAGTTTGTGCTAGGAAGGCTGAAGCAGCTTTTCTCAGAGAAAACTATGCCGGAGCCAGATGAAGTCCTAACCTTCTTTTGAGATGTTTTACACACAACTATATTACATGGTTCAAAGACATGAAACCCTGCAGAATATCCCAGTTTAACATTCACACAGAGCACTTGCTCTTTAAAGGTAACTGTAGCTATCTGCATAATATCCCTACACGCTCTCCTTGTCTTTATACAACTCTGGCTCCTTCTCTTCTTCATTTCTCTTCTCTCACCCTCCTTCTCTCTCTACAATTGTTGAGCTGTCAGGAGCTATAACTTCTTTTGAGTGACAGGTAGTGTGAGACAGATTCGCTGTTAATCATTTCCCCTCTTTTCTCTCGTTCATGACCACTGCCTACAGTAGTATTTCAGACTTAACTAGAGTTGGTTTCCAACAGCAACAGTGAAACCTTAGAGGCTGTCTCTCTGATATGCTCCTTCTCCAAGGGGATCTAGGGTTAAGACTCCATCTTGTCCTCCCTCCAAGGATACTCTGCCGGGGTCACCATATCAAGCAAACACTATCTCACACTCAGGAACTGTAGAGTCTGCAGTACTAACAAACCAATGAGCTTCTTCATATGTGCACTGTGTTGTGTCAGAGATTGGGGGATAAATGGTGGGGTTGTCACAAGGTGCAATGATTCATTTCCTGCACTGTCTTTTTGGGGTCTCTGGGCGCGGATGGCCACCCGGGTTAGCATGTTAAACATGCTAAGCCAGCCCGTTGGCTGGGGGAGAGGTAAGAAAAGTTGGAATTTCTGTTGTACTGTTGGACTCCTGTAATACCACAGAGATACAAAAAAACAAAACATTAAAACCTATATCTATCTCCGATTCATATTCCTATGAGGACAGGGAACTACTGGCGACATATTCTTCTGTTATGGATTAATATTTTCATGGACATATGCATTTGCTTTATCAGTCTAATCTTGTAAAAAAAAACTATCTGCTCTTGATTAATATTCCTTTTGGGCCCTGTATCTGCAGTAGATTTATATTCCTCTGAGGATTTATATTTGCCCCATATAAATATTCCTGCATCAGCTGTAGATTGATACCCCTGTGAAGACCTTTATCTGCTATGGATTAATAGAACCAAGAACCAAGATCTGCTGTTGATTAATATTCCTCAAAAGTATCCCTGGTATCCCTGGCTCTATGCGTTCTCTGGAAAATAATGCAACTCTGTGGAAGGTCAGTTCCACTCCGCTAGTGCATCGTGGAACACACCTTCCACGTCGTTCATTATTTTCCAGAGAACACACAGCCCCTCGTTGATTATTCCTGTTATACCATGGCTATAATTTAACACATTTGCCGCTAGAAATGTGTTAATTTGCTGGTAGAAATGAAGTAGCTAGCAAGTT
Organism: Coregonus clupeaformis; assembly: GCF_020615455.1. Lineage (NCBI taxonomy): Eukaryota > Metazoa > Chordata > Actinopteri > Salmoniformes > Salmonidae > Coregonus > Coregonus clupeaformis. Next base: position 39,591,094 of record NC_059192.1, on the reverse strand, counting down.
TACTAGATAGCTACAGTAGTTGCCATGGTAACCAAACAGACTTACTAGTTTAGCCAAACCATCAGTCCTAGCTTGAATTAAATCGAATTAAACAATGCCAATAATGTTTTCAATTAGACTTTTGCTTTCAAAAGGAGCTCAAACATGGAACATGTAAGAATGAACTATAGCCATTGAATTCTACGGTGCAAATATAATGTGCGTTATAGGGAAATAATGCACACTCTAGAATGCCTTTCAAGCCAATCAGAAACAAGTATTCAACAATGCCATGGTATAAATATTAATAATCCATTGAAAACGAATTCTCCTTGAGAAAAGATAGGTCCTATTTCATATCATGTACATACACCGAGACCGTGGGACAAAGAAAGGACGCAAAACAGTTTGAGCAACTACTGGGACATTATAAACAAACACAGATTAGGTAAAAGGCAGTTAAACAGTATGTAATGAATTGGCAATTAATATCTATTTGGGCTATTTGACATTAGGTTGTTGATTCTAATCCCAGTGTTGAGTCTTTAGCAGAAAGTTGCAAACTTTTCACCAGAAGTGGTGTGTGTGAGCATCGAAGAAATGAGACAGTAATAGAGTGAATATTGACTCCATGCACTCTAGAGATCACTGTTATATTCCGGTGAGGGCTCTCTACCCCCCTCCGCCCCCAACCCCTCAGTCCATCCAGCCCCCCGTGCTGCCTCCCTGCCTTTGAACTCCAGAACCTCAAAGCCCAGCTCTTGGCTGCACTAGGGCTGGCACAATTACTGTATAACCGTATTACCGACGGTTATGGATGAAGACCGTCATGAAAATAAAATAACCATGATACACTGTATACATTTTTTTAATGGTTGTGTGTGTGTGTGTGTGTGTGTGTGTGTGTACTGCTCTAGAGGAGATCTGCATGGAGGAATGGGCCAAAATACCAGCAACAGTGTGTGAAAACCTTGTGAAGACTTACAGAAAACGTTTGACCTGTGTCATTGCCAACAAAGGGTATATAACAAAGTATTGAGAAACTTTTGTTATTGACCAAATACTTATTTTCCACCATAATTTGCAAATAAATTCATTAAAAATCCTACAATGTGATTTTCTGGATTTTTTTTCTCAATTTGTCTGTCATAGTTGACGTGTACCTATGATGAAAATTACAGGCCTCTCTCATCTTTTTAAGTGGGAGAACTTGCACAATTGGTGGCTGACTAAATACTTTTTCCCCCCACTGTGTGTGTGTATGTGTATATATATATATATATATATATATATATATATATATATATTATATATATATAACAGTGTGGAGAACAAGTATTTGATACACTGCCGATTTTGCAGGTGTCCTACTTACAAAGCATGTAGAGGTCTGTAATTTTTATCATAGGTGCACGTCAACTATGACAGACAAATTGAGGGAAAAAAATCCAGAAAATCACATTGTATGATTTTTAAGTAATTCATTTGCATTTTATTGCATGACATAAGTATTTGATACATCAGAAAAGCAGAACTTAATATTTGGTACAGAAACCTTTGTTTGCAATTACAGAAATCATACGTTTCCTGTAGGTCTTGACCAGGTTTGCACACACTGCAGCAGGGATTTTGGCCCACTCCTCCATACAGACCTTCTCCAGATCCTTCAGGTTTCGGGGCTGTCGCTGGGCAATACGGACTTTCAGCTCCCTCCAAAGATTTTCTATTGGGTTCAGGTCTGGAGACTGGCTAGGCCACTCCAGGACCTTGAGATGCTTCTTACGGAGCCACTCCTTAGTTGCCCTGGCTGTGTGTTTCGGGTCGTTGTCATGCTGGAAGACCCAGCCACGACCCATCTTCAATGCTCTTACTGAGGGAAGGAGGTTGTTGGCCAAGATCTCGCGATACATGGCCCCATCCATCCTCCCCTCAATACGGTGCAGTCGTCCTGTCCCCTTTGCAGAAAAGCATCCCCAAAGAATGATGTTTCCACCTCCATGCTTCACGGTTGGGATGGTGTTCTTGGGGTTGTACTCATCCTTCTTCTTCCTCCAAACACGGCGAGTGGAGTTTAGACCAAAAAACTCTATTTTTGTCTCATCAGACCACATGACCTTCTCCCATTCCTCCTCTGGATCATCCAGATGGTCATTGGCAAACTTCAGATGGGCCTGGACATGCGCTGGCTTCAGCAGGGGGACCTTGCGTGAGCTGCAGGATTTTAATCCTTGATGGCGTAGTGTGTTACTAATGGTTTTCTTTGAGACTGTGGTCCCAGCTCTCTTCAGGTCATTGACCAGGTCCTGCCGTGTAGTTCTGGGCTGATCCCTCACCTTCCTCATGATCATTGATGCCCCACGAGGTGAGAACTTGCATGGAGCCCCAGACCGAGGGTGATTGACCGTCATCTTTAACTTCCATTTTCTAATAATTGCGCCAACAGTTGTTGCCTTCTCACCAATCCGCTTGCCTATTGTCCTGTAGGCCATCCCAGCCTTGTGCAGGTCTACAATTTTATCCCTGATGTCCTTACACAGCTCTCTGGTCTTGGCCATTGTGGAGAGGTTGGAGTCTGTTTGATTGAGTGTGTGGACAGGTGTATTTTATACAGGTAACGAGTTCAAACAGGTGCAGTTAATACAGGTAATGAGTGGAGAACAGGAGGGCTTCTTAAAGAAGAACTAACAGGTCTGTGAGAGCCGGAATTCTTACTGGTTGGTAGGTGATCAAATACTTATGTCATGCAATAAAATGCAAATTAATTACTTAAAAATCATACAATGTGATTTTCTGCATTTTTGTTTTAGATTCCGTCTCTCACAGTTGAAGTGTACCTATGATACAAATTACAGACCTCTACATGCTTTGTAAGTAGGAAAACCTGCAAAATCGGCAGTGTATCAAATACTTGTTCTCCCCACTGTATATATATATATATTTATTTATTTGGTGGAATGAATAGCTGTCTGAAGACGGGACGGCCAGACATTCAAGTTGAAAGAAGCCAGGTGTTGTAGCAAACGAGTCTTCGGTTGCCTAGGCAGTTGCACACAGAAATAGATTAGATTTAGATTTTAGTCATTTAGCAGACACTCTTATCCAGAGCGACTTACAGTTAGTGAATGCATACATTATTTTTTTCATACTGGCCCCCCGTGGGAATCGAACCCTCAACCCTGGCGTTGCAAACGCCATGCTCTACCAACTGAGCTACATCCCTGCCGGCCATTCCCTCCCCTAACCTGGACGACGCTGGGCCAATTGTGCGCCGCCCCATGGGTCTCCCGGTCGCGGCCGGCTACGACAGAGCCTGGATTCGAACCAGGATCTCTAGTGGCACAGCTAGCACTGTGATGCAGTGCCTTAGACCACTGCGCCACTCGGGAGGTTATGGATAGATGGTTAAATAGAATGAATAGAATGTGCTTAGAACCTCTAATCCTGGAAATTTGACTGGTAAACTGTCTTTCCTATACAGTGCCTTCAGAAAGTATTCATACCCCTTGACTTATTCCCCATTTTGTTGTGTTAAAGCCTGAATTCAAAATGGGTTAAATTTCTCACCCAACTACACACAATACCCTATATTGACAAAGTGAAAACATGTTTTTGATTACATGTTAAAATTACCTTTGGCAGCCATTACAGTTGTAAGTCTTGCTGGCTAAGTCTCTAAGAGCTTTGCACACCTGGATTGTACAATATTTGCACATTATTATTTAAGCTTCAAGCGCTGTGAAGTTGGTTGTTGATCATTGCTAGACAGCCATTTTCAGGTCTTGCCACAGATTCTCAAGCCGATTTTAAGTCAAAACTGTAACTAGGCCACTCAGGAACATTCAATGTCATCTTGGTAAGCAACTTCATTGTATATTTGGCTTTGTGTTTTAGGTTATTGTCCTGCTGAAAGGTGAATTAATCTCCCAGTGTCTTTTGGAAACCTAGGATTCTGTGCTTAGCTCTTTTCCGTTTATTTTTATCAACAACAAAAAAACTCCCTAGTCCTTGCCGATGACAAGCATATCAATAAGATGATGCAGCCACCATCATGCTTGAAAATATGAAGAGTGGTACTCAGTGATGTGTTGTGTTGGATTTACAGAAAAGAGGTAGTCATTAAAAAATCATGTTAAACACAATTATTGCACACAGAGTGAGTCCATGTAACTTATTATGTGACTTGTTAAGCACATTTTTACTCCTAAACTTAATTAGGCTTGCCATAACAAAGGGGTTGAATACTTATTGACTCAAGACATTTCAACTTTTCATTTTTAATTAATTTGTCAACATTTCAAAAAACATAATTCCACTTTGACATTATGGGGTATTGTGTATAGGCCAGTGACTCACAATCTCAATTTAATTCATTTTAAATTCAGGCTGTAACACAAGAAAATGTGGACAAAGTCAAGGGGTGTGAATACTTTCTGAAGGCACTGTATACACTGAGTGTACAAAACATTAGGAACTATTTCCATGACATAGACTGACCAGGTGAATCCAAGTGAAATCTATGATCCCTTATTGATGTCACTTGTTAAATCCACTTCAATCAGTGTAGATGAAGGGGAGGAATCAGGTTAAAGAAGGATTTTTAAGCCTTGAGACAATTGAGACATGGATTGTGTATGTGTGCCATTCAGAGGGTGAATGGGCAAGACAAAATATTTAAGTGCCTTTGTAGTAGGTGCCAGGCGCACCGGTTTGAGTGTGTCAAGAACTGCAACGCTGCTGGGTTTTTCACGCTCAACAGTTTCCCATGTTTATCAAGAGTGGTCCACCAGCCAAAGGACACCCAGCCAACTTGACACAACTGTGGGAAACATTGGAGTCAACATGGGCCAGCATCCCTGTGGAACGCTTTCGACACCTTGTAAAGTCCATGCCCTGACGAATTCAGGCTTTTCTGAGGGCAGAAGGGGGTGCAACTCAATATTAGGACGGTGTTCTTAATGTTTTGTACACTCATTGTATATAGAGTTAGGCCAATGTGGTTTCTGTCTGTACGTTCCACGTTCTCCTCCATTGCCGTTAAGTGATAATTGAGGCTTCCGTGTGGTCCTCTGTAGCTCAGCTGGTAGAGCACGGCGCTTGTAACGCCAAGGTAGTGGGTTCGATCCCCGGGACCACACATACACGAACATGTATGCACGCATGACTGTAAGTCGCTTTGGATAAAAGCGTCTGCTAAATGGCATATTATTTATTTATTATTTGTGCAGTTTAATTCTGATCGTTTTCAAAACCTATGAATATGTTTGGTGTTTTGGTGTGTGTTGACGTGTCTGTGTTTGTGTCCCTCACCTGAGTTGTGTTGACTGACCTGTTGGCTTATCTCAAATGACAGATGGGTTGTCTACTGTGTGTGTGTGCGTATATGCATGTGTGCATGCATCTGCATATAGGTAGGTGTGTGTGTGTGTGTGGTGTCACTGTCTTGCCGGTGGCATTAGCGTCTCATCAGAGCGGTGGATGGAGCAGGCTCCATTAATCCTCATCACAGTGGCTGTCAGGACTGCGAGGGAGCAGTGCGTCACACACTCCTTAATCAAAGACGTAATTAGCCAATAATTAGTAGGTTGGAAGTATGGATTAGAAGAAGAAAAAAAACAGTTTTACTTCCACCGTCTGAGAGGCCAAATTGATGTGCAATCTGCCCATGTGTTTGGCCCAGGCTGACAGGAACAGGCAGGGATAGATGGTTGGAGGGAGGGATGGAGTGCAGACAGTAAGATGCACTGTGTGTGTTTAGGCAAACTATTCCTGTGGGGTTCTAGTGGAAGTGTTCACTGTGGAGGAGCTGAGGGGAGCGACCAGGGGTTAAGGTGCATGTGTGTGTCTGCGGCGACCCTCTCTTATGTCTCTGCCTCAGCCTCAGAGAGACGGAGATTGAAAAAGAGAAATGTTGATTGAGAAGATGGATTCTCAAGGTGAGCTTGTTGAGGGAGAGGGACGCAAACGGTCGCTTTTGTCGCTTACTGGTCGGGCTGGCTCTGTGAGATATGAATGAATATTGTTCCTTCTAACCAGCTTTTGTTTAATCTAGTCTTTTGTTTTGTGTATTATTTGTTATTCTTAAAAATATATTTGGGGTGGGGTCAGACCCGGCGCCAGGATAAAGTGACTAAGGGGGCAGTTGAAATCCCTCAGGGACATTCTACCACCCTACGGACATTTACCCTGCCTCCACCCCCCCAAATGGACATTTATCATTATTACAGTTGTAAATATGTATATATTATAATAATAATAATAATAATAATAATAATTGTTATTATTATTTCATTATTATTGTTTCATTCACTTCTCTTTTTGACCTGCATGTTGGCTTAAGAATTTCACTGTACCCTGCAATTACATCTGCGACCATGTGCATGTGACTAATAAACTAATTGAATTGATCTAATCTAATATGGCACAATACACATTTGTGGATAAAATTTGACCCACGTAATCAATTAAGCAATGCCTGCCTACCATAAACTAATTTACAATATATACAGTTCCATTTACAACCACGAAAACCAATAGGGAGTTAAGAACCATAATAGCATGTATCTATTTCTATGATGAAACCATACTGATATGTAGCTATACCCAGGGGCGTCATTTGGGTTCTTCCATTGGAATTATATTGAATTCTGGTTATATCACGCTATACCGCAATAAACACAAAAGTGTCAGGTTGGCGCGAAGTCTCCGCTGCACTCTATCAGAACCATGAACAGCGCCCTACACACTAAAACAAGATTTTGATAAAAACCAACCAGCTAGATTGTTTCTTAACTTTTCAGAAAAGTTGAAGCCTCCTTGATGCTCTGTGCAACTTCCTGAGTAATCAATAATTCCATTCTCCCCGAAATCTTCTTGTAAGATTCCCCTCAAATGCAGTTGGATTAGTTGAGCTTTCCTTGGATGTAGCTTGCTTCTTCTGTTCTGACTGAACACGCTTGTCAAAGTGGAAAATGAGTTCTTGCATATAGTTGTGTACGCCCCAAGTCAATCCATGTTTCAATGCAGTAAGCACGGTCGGCATAGCAGAGAGAGGCCCAGAGAATCATTGCAGGATATCAAGTGGGGTCTATTTGGAGCGTGCGATTTCAGTCTGCAAAAACAGGCGAGCTTCCACCAAATTTGTTTTGCTTAGGTCGAGCAGTGGTTCCACCTTTTTCACGTCATGGCTCTCTGGGTCAAAGGCACACAGGGTCTCCACCAGTTGGCTGTTGCATTCGCGGAATCGTTCTGACATTTCACCAATGACGGCATCCAACAGTCTTTTACACTTAGTGTCTTCTCCTCTGTCCTGCTGGCCTACTGTACTGTACACCACTTATTGCTGGAGATGTGTACTTACAGTGCCTTCGTAAACTATTCAGACCCCTTGACTTTTTCCACATTTTGTTATGTTACAGCCTTATTCTAAAATGGATAAAATAGTTTTCCCCCCCTCATCAATCTACACACAATACCCCATAATGACAAAGCAAAAAATTGTTTTTATAAACAATTAAAATAAATATCACATTTATATAAGTATTCAGACCCTTTACTCAGTACTTTGTTGAAGCACCTTTGTCAGCGATTACAGCATCGAGTCTTCTTGGGTATGACTCTACAAGCTTGGCACATCTGTATTTGGGGAGTTTCTCCCATTCTTCTCTGCAGATCCTTTCAAGCTCTGTGAGGTTGGATGGGGAGCGTTGCTGCACAACTATTTTCAGATCTCTCCAGAGATGTTAGATCGGGTTCAAGTCCGGGCTCTGGCTGGGCAGCACAACGACATTCAGAGACTTGTCCCGAAGCCACTCCTGCGTTGTCTTGGCTGTGTGCTTAGGGTCATTGTGCTGTTAGAAGGTGAACCTTCGCCCCAGTCTGAGGTCCTAAGCGCTCTGGAGCAGGTTTTCATCAAGGATCTCTCTGTATTTCTTTCCCTCGATCCTGACTAGTCTCCCAGTCCATCACACCACCACCACCATGCTTGACCTTTGGTATGATGTTCTTACTGTGGAATGCAGAGTTTGGTTTTCGCCAGGCATTACTGGAACCATGTTGTCCAAAAAGTTATACTTTTGAATCATCTGTCCATAGAACGTTCTTCCAAGAGTCTTGATGATCATCCAGGTGCTTTTTGGCAAACTTGAGTCAACTTTTTGGACGAGATGGGTCCCATTATGCCTGGCGAAAACCAAACTCTGCATTCCACAGTAAGAACATCATACCAAAGGTCAAGCATGGTGGTGGTGGTGTGATTGTTTGGGGATGCTTTGCTGCCTCAGGACCTGGACGACTTGCCTTAATAGAAGGAACCATGAATTCTGCTCTGTATCAGAGAATTCTACAGCAGAATGTCAGACCATCCGTCTGTGAGCTGAAGCTGAAGCGCAGCTGGGTCATGCAGCAAGACAATGATCCAAAACACACAATCAAGTCTACATGAAAATTGCTAAAAAGCAACAAATTGGAAGTTTTGGAATGGCCTAGTCAAAGTCCAGACCTAATCCCAATTGAGATGTTGTGGCAGGACTTGAAACGAGCAGTTCATGCTTGAAACCCACACGTCAATGAGTTAAAGCAGTTCTGCATGGAAGAGTGGGCCAACATTCCTCCACAGCGACGTGAGAGACTGATAAACAACTACAGGAAGAATTTGGTTGGAGTCATTACAGCTAAAGGTGGCACAACCAGTTATTGAGTGTAAGGGGGCAATTACTTTTTCACACAGGGGAATTGGGTGTTGCATAACTTTGTTTATGAAATAAATATGTAATTGTTGTGTTATTTGTTCACTTATGTTCCCTTTTATCTAATATTAGGTTTTGGTTGAAGATCTGATAACATTCAGTATCACAAATATGCAAAAGTAGAGAAAATTAGAAAGGGGGCAAATACTTTTTCATAGCACTGTATATATCTTTTTTGTTACTGTTCGACTAAAGAAATCTCGGTCAACCAACAGCTTATCGACCAAACAATCGACCAGTCAACTAAATGGGGTCAGCCCTAGCATAGAATATTGAAATATTTGCTGACACATTTTGGAGCAAGCTGCAATAACTGCAGTAATCAAGTAAAGCAGTTATACTGAAGTGTTCTTTTTTAAAGGTAGGACTAGATTTCCTGTCCTTGTGGACACTTCTGACATCTCTGCATCTCTCCATCCTCCTCCCCTCTCGCAGTGCTATCTAGTGGTTTTCTGCAAATGAAGCTGTGCTGCATGCATGTGAAAGTAATGCCTTGTAAAGGCTTTGCCATCAGAAGATGAGATAAAGTACTCTCTCTCTCTGCTGCACTGCTTTTAAGTGACAGCCTTTGAAGTGAAGGCAATTAGTTCTTACTTTGTGTTTCGCCATGGAAATACTGGGATTCTGACCACAAAGCCCACTGGGCAAAAACGGGTTGGATCAATGTTGTTTCCACGTAATTTCAACAAAACAATTTAATGTGATGACGTTGAATTAATGTGGAAAACTGATTGAATTTGCAAAAAGTCATCAACATAAGGGAATTTAGACTTTTACTTTTAACCTAAATCCAATTACATGGTGCCATTCTTTTTTTAAATTTCACTTTGAATTCACGTCAGTTGTCAACTCAACCAAATGTAAATCAAAACTAGATGTTGAACTGAGGTCGGTGCCCAGTGGGAGGAATCTGTAATGTGAGAGTGTATGATTGGACTGGTCGACTTCCCTCTCCCAGGTGTGTGTGACCAAAATGTGTCACTGTCAGTTTCTGACAGTTAAGATCATCAGTCTTCCTCTCCCAGAAGTGTGCATGGTTGTCTGTGTGTATGACATTTTTGTTAGTGGGTAGATCAGCTTTAATATTGCAGATAGATTGTGGCTTCTATCAATGTAATTGTCTTTATCATTTCCAATCCCCCATATATTTTAAAAAATTAAATAATATATATATATTTATTTGATTTTTTTCCTTTATTTCCCCCCCCTAACCCTACTACCCCTCCCTAACTAATGTAAACTAATGGACAACAACAATTAGGCTTCTACTTTCAGCTTATACATACTATATACATTTTACATGAATGATCTTTTGTTTGTTTTTAGTCCCATCCTTCAGCTAACCTCAACGCCTCCCATCTATCTCTGAACACCATCCAGTTTTGATTTCTATTTGCTGTGCTATGATATTTCACAAAAGGTCTGAACCTTTTTATTCTCATAGTTTCAACAGATTGTAAATTAAAGATAAACATTTTTGCTAAGATTATTATTATTATTATTATATTATTGATTGATTGACTATGACTTTTCAAATCACCCAGCAGCGCTATTAGCAGAGTTAGCTCCAGGTAAATGTTGCAATTCTTCAGCCATTCCTGAACCTGCGACCAAAAACAAGCTACAAGGACAGTACCAAAACAAATGATCTAATGATTCTGTCTCTTCGCAGCAAAATCTTCACAGCTGGGATAGTTGTATCCCCCATATACAGTGGGGAGAACAAGTATTTGATACACATTGAAAGAATATGGCACCACAACAAACCTGCCAAGAGAGGGCCGCCCACCAAAACTCACGGACCAGGCAAGGAGGGCATTAATCAGAGAGGCAACCAAGAGACCAAAGATAACCCTGAAGGAGCTGCAAAGCTCCACAGCGGAGATTGGAGTATCTGTCCATATGACCACTGTAAGCCATACACTCCACAGAGCTGGGCTTTACGGAAGAGTGGCCAGAAAAAAGCCATTCTTTAAAGAAAAAAATAAGCAAACACGTTTGTTGTTCGCCAAAAGGCATGTTGGAGACTCCCCAAACATATGGAGAAGGTACTCTGGTAAGATAAGACTAAAATCAAGCTTTTTGGCCATTAAGGAAAACGCTGTGTCTGGCACAAACACAACACCTCTCATCACCCTGAGAACACCATCCCACACAGTGAAGCATGTTGATGGCAGCATCATGCTTGGGGATATTTTTCATCGGCAGGGACTGGGAAACTGGTCAGAATTGAAGTAATGATGGATGGCGCTAAATACATGGAAATTCTTGAGGGAAACCTGTTTCAGTCTTCCAGAGATTTGAGACTGGGACGGAGGTTCACCTTCCAGCAGGACAATGACCCTAAGCATACTGCTAAAGCAACACTTGAGTGGTTTAAGGGGAAACATTTAAATGTCTTGGAATGGCCTAGTCAAAGCCCAGACCTCAATCCAATTGAGAATCTGTGGTATGACTTAAAGATTGCTGTACACCGGTGGAACCCATCCAACTTGAAGGAGCTGGATCAGTTTTGCCTTGAAGAATGGGCAAAAATCCCAGTGGCTAGATGTGCCAAGCTTATAGAGACATACCCCAAGATACTTGCAGCTGTAATTGCTGAAAAAGGTGGCTCTACAAAGTATTGACTTTGGGGGGGTGAATAGTTATGCACGCTCAAGTTTTCAGTTTTTCTGTTTTTTTTGGTCTTATTTCTTGTTTGTTTCACAATAAAACATATTTTGCATCTTCAAAGTGGTAGGCATGTTGTGTAAATCAAATGATACAAACCCCCAAAAAATCCATTTCAATTCCAGGTTGTAAGGCAACAAAATAGGAAAAATACCAAGGGGGTGAATGCTTTCGCAAGCCACTGTATTACTATAATTGGGGATTCATCAATAAATGGGGGGAAAACACAAGATAAGTTTATACGCTAAATAAAAATAAAACCCCTTGCAACCTTGAGGTACCAAAGTTACAATCTGATGCCGCGTTCAAAATAACTGGGAACTGGGAAATTTCCGACTTCCGACTTCAGTGCGTTCAATACAACTGGCAACTCGGGGAAAAAACGAGCTCCAACTGGGAAAAATCATTTTGAACGGTCATCCAACTCGGAATTCCAACAACTTTCTAGAGCACCGACTTTCCGACCTGAAGATCATTGACGTCATGATTTCACCTAGTATTTTTCCGAGTTCACAGTTGTCTTGAAAGCCCAATTAGTCAGTCGAGTGAACTATCCCTTGTTATAACATCTTTGGTCTGACATATGCTTACGTGACAACCAGAATGCATTGTATGATGTCAACAAACATGGCGCCACACATAGCCGGCAAATAGCTTAGAATTAGCTCATCATAATCAGTACAACATCCAAAAAAGTATTTTACACACTTGTCCATTAAAATCTATCCAAGAATCGAAATGCATGAGTTGTCACTAGTACTTGAAAACGTGAAAAAAACTATAAATACATTATGATCCATACGTTCATACAGTGTGCTACAACAGAAACGACAACACTATATACAGAAAATAGGCCACTTACTTTGATAGGAACGCACACATGTCCAAAGTACAATTTGTAAGGAAAACAACCATGAAGGCAATGTGGGCGCCAGCCTGAAAATGTGCTGGGGGAAAATGTTTGCGCAAGGCCTGTTCTGACTAGAGATGTGCAATGTCTTCATACTTGATCTGGGGAAACACTAGAGAAGTGCTTGGGCTCTCATTGAAGAGAAAGTTTGTCCGGCTCAGTAAAGACTCAAACATAAATTGTCCACAACAGTAAAATGGGCTACTTCTTATGTGAATTAACGAGGAGGCAGAACACACCTCAATTCCAACTGTTGTTAGAAAATACAACTTGTTAGAAAATAATTTGAAATTGACAAGTTGAAACATAGCCTATAGATAATTAGCAGCCAGCGTGCCTTGGTTTGAGGGCAGTGTGGGTAACTGTCATGTTGCGTAACAATCACATTTTGGAACAGTGAGAAATTCTGACATCACGCAGGGGCAACGGTTAGAGATATTTGGAACTCGTGTGAAAAGGTTAAAAATTAAAAGATTAAATACCTTATTCAGACCCTTTGCCATGAGGCAGGAAATTGAGCTCGGGTGCATCCTGTTTCCATTGATCATGCTTGAGATGTTTCTACAACTTGACTGGAGTCCACCTGTGCTAAATTCAATTGATTGGACATGATTTGGAAAGGCACACACCTGTCTATATAAGGTCCCAAAGTTGACAGTGCATATCAGAGAAAAAACCAAGCCATGAGGTCGAAGGAATTGTCCGTAGAGCTCAGAGACAGGATTGTGTCGAGGCACAGATCTGGGAAAGGGTACCAAAATATTTCTGCAGCATTGAAGGTCCCCAAGAACACAGTGGCCTCCATCATTATTAAATGGAAGAAGTTTGGAACCACCAAGGCTCTTCCTAGAGATGGCCGCCCGGCCAAACTGAGCAATCGGGGGAGAAGGGCTTGGTCAGGGAGGTGACCAAGAACCCGATGGTCACTCTAACAGAGCTCCAGAGTTCCTCTATGGAGATGGGAGAACCTTCCAGAAGGACATCCATCTCTGCAGCACTCCACCAATCAGGCCCTTATGGTAGAGTGGCCAGACGGAAGCCACTCCTCAGTAAAAGGCACATGATAGCCCGCTTGGAGTTTGCCAAAAGGCACCTAAAGGACTCTCAGACCATAAGAAACAAGATTCTCTGGTCTGATGAAACCAAGATTGAACTCTTTGACCTGAATGCCAAGCGTCACATCTGGAGGAAACCTGGCCCCATCCCTACGGTGAAGCATGGGGGTGGCAGCATCATGCTGTGGGGATGTTTTTCAGCGGCAGGGAGACTAGTCAGGATCGAGGGAAAGATGAATGGAGCAAAGTACAGAGAGATCCTTGATGAAAACCTGCTCCAGAGAGCTCAGGACCTCAGACTGGGGTGAAGGTTCACCTTCCAACAGGACAACGACCCTAAGCACACAGTCAAGACAACGCAGGAGTGGCTTCGGGACAAGTCTCTGAATGTCCTTGAGTGGCCCAGCCAGAGCCCGGACTTGAACCCGATCGAAAATCTCTGGAGAGACCTGAAAATAGCTGTGCAGCGACGCTTCCCATCCAACTTGACAGAGCTTGAGAGGGTCTGTGAAGAAGAATGGGAGAAACTCCCCAAATGCAGGTGTGCCAAGCTTGTAGCGTTATACCCAAGAAGACTTGAGGCTGTAATTGCTGCCAAAGGTGCTTCAACAAATTACTGAGTAAAGGTCTGAATACTTATGTAAATGTGATATTTCAGTTTTTTATTTTTAGTAAATTTGCTAAAATGTCTAAAACCCTGTGTTTGCTTTGTCATTACGGGGTATTGTGTGTAGATTGATGAGGAAAAAATATATTTAATCAATTTTAGAATAAGGCTGTAACAACAAAATGTGGAAAAAGTAAAGGGGTCTGAATAAGAGATTCTCCAAAATTGAAATATTCCAGGCATTTATATATAAATTCCAGTCGTACTTTATCAAAAGCCTTTTCAAAGTCAGCTATGAAAGCAGGCCTGGTTTCCCAGATTTTTCATTGTGTTCTATTGTTTCCAGTACTTGTCTTATATTATCTCCAATGTATCGTCCATGTAAAAGACTGATTAGGATGAATAATATCTGACAATACCTTTTTAATTCTATGCGCTATGCATTTTGCATCACAACACTGAAGTGTAAGGGGCCTCCAATTTTTTTAATGGACTGGATCTTTATATTAACCATCTGGGTCCTGTTTCAGTAATAGTGAAATCAGACCTTCTGGTTGAGTATCTGATAATCTACCATTTTTATAGGAGTGGTTAAACATGCCAGTAACGGTCCTCTGAGTACATCAACAAAGGTTTGATATACCTCAACTGGTATGCCATACATTTGACATTTTAGTCATTTGGCAGATGCGCTTATCCATTGCGACTTACAGGAGCAATTAGGGTTAAGTGCCTTGCTGAAGGGCACATCGACAGATTTTTCACCTAGTTGGCTAGGGGATTCGAACCAGCAACTTTTTGGTTCCTAGCCCAACACTCTTAACCGCTAGGCTACCTGCGTGTATGTGTCAGTGTGTGTGTTTTGTGTGAGTAAGAGACAATGTCCCCTCTTATCGCTCTCTTGCATGTGTCAGTGTGACTTCAAAAATGAATATTTGACACAATTGAGTGTAGGTTTGTGTAGTCCTATTGCGATGAACGTGTATCTCTCAGGTGTGTGTTCCCTCCTTCCCTCTAAAAATTATCTTATTTAGCTTCTTGCTCCTATTTCAGACAAGTGTGATCCCAGGGCGCTCTCTCTCCTGCATGTTTCTCAGCGGCAGGCGCATCTAATTTAATTCAACTAATGACTAAAACTTCAACTAAAACATCCTCCCTTGTCTAGTTTAACCTTCAACACACACGCACATGCACACACACACATACACACACACACACACACACACACACCTTCCAAAACTTTAAACAGTGTGTGTGTAGACAGACAGTGTTGATTCCTGGGGAATAATGTGTGTGATGTCCTCCTGACAAGGGGTTTGGGCTGGGGAAGGAGACTGTGTCATTTGTTACACAGGGGCAATTAGAAATCACGTGTAAACAACACTTGCCTGAGCTTTAGTAGACAGTCGCCGTGCTAACTTTGAGCCAGGAGGAAAAGGTGAACGTCGGTAATGGAACTCATTTGTCAAAAGCCTGACCTTGTCCAGAATTGCGTCTGTCTTTAACATGGATGTAAAAAAACACTCCTCATAATATGAAGGATACAAACCATGCAGGCCCTTCCAGCTTGGCCCCATGGGCTAATGCATCAACAAGGGACTGGCCATTACATATGTATTTTGGATTGTTTAAAATACATATACAGTGCAATCGGAAAGTATTCAGACCACTTGACTTTTTCCACATTTTGTTTACGTTACAGCCTTATTCTAAAATGGATAAAATTAATGTTTTTCCTCATCAATCTACACACAACACCTCATAATCACAAAGCAAAAACAGGTTTTTAGAAATGTTTGCTAATGTATTACAAATATAACCCAGAAATACCTTATTTACATAAGTATTCAGACCCTTTACTATGAGACTCGAAATTAAGCTCAGGTGCATCCTGTTTCCATTGATCATCCTTGATTGGAGTCCACCTGTGGTAAATTCAATTGACTGGACATTATTTGGAAAGGCACACACCTGTCTGTATTAGGTCCCAAAGTTGACAGTGTATATAAGAGAAAAAACCAAGCCATGAGGTCGAAGGAATTGTCCGTAGACCTCAGAGACAGGATTGTGTCGAGGCACAGATCTGGGAAAGGGTACCAAAACATTTCTGCAGCATTGAAGGTCCCCAAGAACACAGTGGCCTCCATCATTCTCAAATGGAAGAAGTTTGGAACCACCAAGACTCTTCCTAGAGATGGCCGCCCGGCCAAACTGAGCCATCGGGGGAGAAGGGCCTTGGTCAGGGAGGTGACCAAAAACCCGATGGTCACTCTGACAGAGCTCCAGAGTTCCTCTGTGGAGATGGGAGAACTTTCCAGAAGGACAACAATCTCTGCAGCACTCCACCAATCAGGCCTTTATGGTAGAGTGGCCAGATGGAAGCCACTCCTCTGTAAAAGGCACATGACAGCCCGCTTGGAGTTTGCCAAAAGGCACCTAATGACTCTCAGACCATGAGAAACAAGATTCTCTGGTCTGATGAAACCAAGATTGAACTCTTTGGCCTGAATGCCAAGTATCACGTCTGGAGGAAACCTGGCACCATCCCTACGGTGAAGCATGGTGGTGGCAGCATCATGCTGTGGGGAAGTTTTTCAGTGGCAGGGACTGGGAGACTAGTCAGGATCGAGGGAAAGATGAATGGAGCAAAGTACAGAGAGATCATTGGTGAAAACCTGCTCAGGACCTCAGACTCTGCTGAAGGTTCAGCTTCCAACAGGACAACGACCCTAAGCACACAGCCAAGACAACGCTCGGAGTGTCTTTGGGACAAGTCTCTGAATGTCCTTGAGTGGCCCAGCCAGAGCCCGGACTTGAACCTGATCTAACATCTCTGGAGAGACCTGAAAATAGCTGTGCAGCGACACTCCCCATCCAACCTGACAGAGCTTGAGTGGATCTGCAGAGAAGAATGGGAGAAACTCCCCAAATACAGGTGTGCCAAGCTTTTAGCGTCATACCCAAGAAGACTCAAGGCTACAGTGGGGAAAAAAAGTATTTAGTCAGCCACCAATTGTGCAAGTTCTCCCACTTAAAAAGATGAGAGAGGCCTGTAATTTTCATCATAGGTACACGTCAACTATGACAGACAAAATGAGGAAAAAAAATCCAGAAAATCAAATTGTAGGATTTTTAATGAATTTATTTGCAAATGATAGTGGAAAATAAGTATTTGGTCAATAACAAAAGTTTCTCAATACTTTGTTATATACCCTTTGTTGGCAATGACACAGGTCAAACGTTTTCTGTAAGTCTTCACAAGGTTTTCACACACTGTTGCTGGTATTTTGGCCCATTCCTCCATGCAGATCTTCTCTAGAGCAGTGATGTTTTGGGGCTGTCGCTGGGCAACACAGACTTTCAACTCCCTCCAAAGATTTTCTATGGGATTGAGATTTGGAGACTGGCTAGGCCACTCCAGGAACTTGAAATGCTTCATACGAAGCCACTCCTTCGTTGCCCGGGTGGTGTGTTTGGGATCATTGTCATGCTGAAAGACCCAGCCACGTGTCATCTTCAATGCCCTTGCTGATGGAAGGAGGTTTTCACTCAAAATCTCACGATACATGGCCCCATTCATTCTTTCCTTTACACGGATCAGTCGTCCTGGTCCCTTTGCAGAAAAACAGCCCCAAAGCATGATGTTTCCACCCCCATGCTTCACAGTAGGTATGGTGTTCTTTGGATGCAACTCAGCATTCTTTGTCCTCCAAACACAACGAGTTAAGTTTTTTCCAAAAAGTTATATTTTGGTTTCATCTGACCATATAACATTCTCCCAATCCTCTTCTGGATCATCAAAATGCACTAGAGCAAAATTCAGACGGGCCTGGACATGTACTGGCTTAAGCAGGGGGACACGTCTGACACTGCAGGATTTGAGTCCCTGGCGGCGTAGTGTGTTACTGATGGTAGGCTTTGTTACTTTGGTCCCAGCTCTCTGCAGGTCATTCACTAGGTCCCCCCGTGTGGTTCTGGGATTTTTGCTCACCGTTCTTGTGATCATTTTGACCCCACGGGGTGAGATCTTGCGTGGAGCCCCAGATCGAGGGAGATTATCAGTGGTCTTGTATGTCTTCCATTTCCTAATAATTGCTCCCACAGTAGATTTTTTTCAAACCAAGCTGCTTACCTATTGCAGATTCAGTCTTCCCAGCCTGGTGCAGGTCTACAATTTTGTTTCTGGTGTCCTTTGACAGCTCTTTGGTCTTGGCCATAGTGGAGTTTGGAGTGTGACTGTTTGAGGTTGTGGACCGGTGTCTTTTATACTGATAACAAGTTCAAACAGGTGCCATTAATACAGGTAACGAGTGGAGGACAGAGGAGCCTCTTAAAGAAGAAGTTACAGGTCTGTGAGAGCCAGAAATCATGCTTGTTTGAAGTTGACCAAATACTTATTTTCCACCATAATTTGCAAATACATTCATTAAAAAATCCTACAATGTGAGTTTCTGGATTTTTTTTTCTCATTTTGTCTGTCATAGTTGACGTGTACATATGATGAAAATTACAGGCCTCTCTCATCTTTTTAAGTGGGAGAACTTGCACAATTGGTGGCTGACTAAATACTTTTTTTCCCCACTGTATATTCGCTGCCAAAGGTGCTTCAACAAAGTACTGAGTAAAGGGTCTGAATACTTATGTAAATTGAATATTTCCGTGTTTTTGCTTTGTCATTATGGGGTATTGTGTGTAGATTGATGAAAAAAACTACAATTTAATACATTTTAGAATAAGGCTGTAAAGTAACAATGTGAAAAAGGTATAGGGGTCTGAATACTAACGCATCATGCAAGAATTTCAATGATTTTACTCAGTTACAGTTCATATAAGGAAATCAGTCTATTGAAATAAATTCCTTAAGCCCTAATCTATGGATTTCACATGACTGGGCAGGGATGTAGCCATGGGTGGTAACATAATGTAATGATGGACTGTCGTTTCTCTTTGCTTATTTGAGCTGTTCTTGCCATAATATGGACTTGGTCTTTTACCAAATAGGGCTAACTTCTGTACCACCCCTACCTTGTCACAACACAACTGATTGGCTCAAACGCATTAAAAGGAAAGAAATTCCACAAATTAACCTTTTAACAAGGCACACCTGCTAATTGAAATGCATTCCAGGTGACTACCTCATGAAGCTGGTTGAGAGAATGCCAAAAGTGTGCAAAGCTGTCATCAAGGCAAAGGATGGCTACTTTGAAGAATGTCAAACATAACATATTTGATTTGTTTAACACTTTTTTGATTACTACATGATTCCATATGTGTTATTTCATAGTTTTGATGTCTTCACTATTATTCTGCAATGTAGAAAATAGTAAAAATAAAGAAAAACCCTTGAATGAGTAGGTGTGTCCAAACTTTTGACTGGTACTGTATATTCAAATGTTCTTCTTCAAATGATGCTATTAACACTTGGACCTAACCCTTCCATCTCAAAGGAGAGTTCAAACAACACAGGGAAGGCTAGAACCTTTTATTCACAAGGGTTATTCTATTCAATTCTCCAGCGGTGCTAGACCCCCGTCCTCTCAGTCCTTTCTATGTAGATGAAATCTAGACCCAGTCAGTGTGTGACGGACTCAGCCTGGTAGAATAAGCCATCTCATCTCTAACAGTGGGCTTATTAACTGGGTCATTAGGTATGGCTGCTCTGCAGTCAGCATACTGTCTGTGCTGACAGACAGGCCTTGTGGTCATTAGACCATCTATCATTAGATGGCTTAGTTACAGACCGACAAACAACACAGCGCCAACTAGGAAGCCTGTTATGATCTCTGGGTTATGTAAGGTAGCTAGTTAAGGGTGACTACCTAGGGTGGCTTTCACCATACAAATAGATAGATCTCTATGGTTTTGATGGGTAAACATTAGTGAGGTCATCATTGTGCGACCAGATAGTCAGGCCAGGGCTGTATTCATTAGTTGCAAACAGTTGCTAAACGTTTTGCAACGGAAAACAATAGTTTTTATTGGACAAATTCAGGTAGGTCCCTCCTCGTTTCGTTCTGTTTGCTTCTGTTTGCTTCCGTTTCGTCCGTTTGGTTCCTGGTGAATAAACCCCAGGTTAGTCTGTTATTAATAGGTCAACACCTTTGATCACCACTTTGGTCATGCAAACATTCAAATATTCCATGTTATGTACATGGAAAGTAGAGCAGCAAGTTGATAGCAAATTGATAGTACGACCTGGAGTGTCATTTCGAAGTAATTAGAGGTCACGTTAGTATAGTTGGAGTTTTTTTAGTTTTTTGCCCATTGTGTCAAGAATCTCTCTGTTTTATTTTCAGTTGCACAGTATTTGGTAGCATTGTCTTTAAATTGTTTAACTTGGGTCAAATGTTTTGTGTAGCCTTCCACAAGCTTCCCACAATAAGTTGGGTGAATTTTGGCCCATTCCTCCTGACAGAGCTGGTGTAACTGAGTCAGGTTTGTAGGCCTCCTTGCTCGCACACACTTTTTCAGTTCTGCCCACAAATGTGCTATAGGATTGAGGTCAGGGCTTTGTGATGGCCACTCCAATACCTTGACTTTGTTGTCCTTAAGCCATTTTGGCACAACTTTGGAAGTATGCTTGGGGTCATTGTCCATTTCAAATACCCATTGGCGACCAAGCTTTAACTTCCTGACTGATGTCTTGAGATGTTGCTTCAATATATCCACATCATTTTCCTTCCTCATGATGCCATCTGTTTTGTGAAGTGCACCAGTCCCTCCTGCAGCAAAGCACCCCCACAGCATGATACTGCCACCCCCGTGCTTCACGGTTGGGATGGTGTTCTTCGGCTTGCAAGCCTTCCCCTTTTTCCTCCAAACATAATGATGGTCATTATGGCCAAAAAGTTCTATTTTTGTTTCATCAGACCAGAGGTAGGGGGGCTAGCAGGCCGGAGGTGGATGAACGTAGTGCCCTCGTTTGGGTGTAGGGTCTGATCAGAGCCTGAAGGTAAGGAGGTGACGTTCCCCTCACAACTCCATAGGCAAGCACCATGGTCTTGTAGTAGATGCGAGCCTCAACTGGAAGCCAGTGGAGTGTGCGGAGGAGCGGGGTGACATGAGAGAACTTGGGAAGGTTGAACACCAGATGGGCTGCAGCGTTCTGGATAAGTTGTAGGGGTTTAATGGCACAGGCAGGGAGCCCAGCCAACAGCGAGTTGCAGTAATCCAGACGGGAGATGACAAGTGCCTGGATTAGGACCTGTGCCGCTTTCTGTGTAAGGTAGGGTCGTACTCTGCGAATGTTGTAGAGCATGAACCTGCAGGATCGGGTCACCACTTTGATGTTAGCGGAGAACGACAGGGTGTTGTCCAGGGTCACGCCAAGGTTCTTTGCACTCTGGGAGGAGGACACAATGGAGTTGTCAACCGTGATGGCGAGATCATGGAGCGGGCAGTCCTTCCCCGGGAGAAAGAGCAGCTCCGTCTTGCCGAGGTTCAGCTTGAGGTGGTGATCCGACATCCACACTGATATGTCTGCCAGACATGCAGAGATGCGATTCGCCACCTGGTTATCAGAAGGGGGAAAGGAGAAAATTAATTGTGTGTCGTCTGCGTAGCAATGATAGGAGAGACCATGTGAGGATATGACAGAGCAAAGTGACTTGGTGTATAGAGAGAATAAGAGAGGGCCTAGAACTGAGCCCTGGGGGACACCAGTGGTGAGAGCATGTGGTGCGGAGACAGATTCTCGCCACGCCACCTGGTAGGAGCGACCTGTCAGGTAGGACGCAATCCAAGAGTGAGCAGCGCCGGAGATGCCCAACTCGGAGAGGGTGGAGAGGAGTATCTGATGGTTCACAGTATCAAAGGCAGCAGATAGGTCTAGAAGGATAAGAGCAGAGGAGAGAGAGTTAGCTTTAGCAGTGCGGAGAGCCTCTGTGACACATAAGAGCAGTCTCAGTTGAATGACCAGTCTTGAAACCTGACTGGTTTGGATCAAGAAGGTCATTCTGAGAGAGATAGCAGGAGAGTTGGCTAGAGACGGCATGCTCAAGAGTTTTGGAGAGAAAATAAGGGATACTGGTCTGTATTTGTTGACATCGGAGGGATCGAGTGTAGGTTTTTTGAGGAGGAGTGCAACTCTCGCTCTCTTGAAGACGGAAGGGACATGGCCAGCGGTCAAGGATGAGTTGATGAGTGAGGTGAGGTAAGGGAGAAGGTCTCCAGAAATGGTCTGGAAAAGAGAGGAGGGGATAGGGTCAAGCGGGCAGGTTATTGGGCGGCCGGCCGTCACAAGTCGCAAGATTTCATCTGGAGAGAGGGGGGAGAAAGAAGTCAAAGCATAGGGTAGGGCAGTGTGAGCAGGACCAGCTGTGTCATTTGACTTGGAGGTGTACCTGTGGATGTATTACAGAAGTAGTTTTGATGCAGGAGGGACTGGTGCACTTCACAAAATACATGGCATCATGAAGAAGGAAAATGATGTGGATATATTGAAGCAACATCTCAAGACATCAGTCAGGAAGTTAAAGCTTGGTCGCAAATGGGTCTTCCAAATGGACAATGACCCCAAGCATACTTCCAAATTTGTGGCAAAATGGCTTAAGGACAACAAAGTCAAGGTATTGGAGTGGCCATCACAAAGCCCTGACCTCAATCCTATAGAAAATCTGTGGGCAGAACTGGAAAGGCGTGTGCGAGAAAGGAGGCCTACAAACCTGACTCAGTTACACCAGCTCTGTCAGGAGGAATGGGCCAAAATTCACCCAACTTATTATAGGAAGCTTGTGGAAGGCTACCTGAAACATTTGACCCAAGTTAAACAATTTAAAGGCAATGCTACCAAATACTAATTGAGTGTATTTAAACTTCTGACCCACTGGGAATGTGATGAAAGAAATAAAAGCTGAAATAAATCATTCTCTCTACTATTATTCTGACATTTCACATTCTCAAAATAAAGTGGTGATCCTAACTGACCTAAGACATGGAATTTTTACTAGGATTAAATGTCAGGAATTGTGAAAAACTGAGTTTAAATGTATTTGGCTAAGGTGTATGTAAACTTCCGACTTGAACTGTACACATATATACACTACCAGTCAAAAGTTTGGACACCCCTACTCATTCAAGGGTTTTTCTTTATTTTTTACATTGTAGAATAATAGTGAAGACATCAAAACTATGAAATAACATACATCATGTAGTAAGCCAAAAAGTGTTAAACAAATCAAAATATATTTTATATTTGAGATTCTTCAAATAGCCACCCTTTGCCTTGATGACAGCTTTGCACACTCTTGGCGTTCTCTCAACCAGCTTCATGAGGTAGTCACCTGGAATGCATTTCAATTAACAGGTGTGCCTTCTTAAAAGTTAATTTGTGGAATTTCTTTCCTTCTTAATATGTTTGAGCCAATCAGTTGTGTTGTGACAAGGTAGGGTGGGTATACAGAAGATGGTATTTTAACAAATAGGGCTAAGTCCATATTATGGCAAGAACAGCTCAAATAAGCAAAGAGAAACGACATTCCATCATTACTTTAAGAAATGAAGGTCAGTCAATACGGAACATTTCAAGAACTTTGAAAGTTTCTTCAAGTGCAGTCGCAAAAACCATCAAGCGCTATGATGAAACTGGCTCTCATGAGGACTGCTACAGGAATGGAAGACCCAGAGTTACCTCTGCTGCAGAGGATAAGTTCATTAGAGTTAACAGCCTCAGAAATTGCAGCCCAAATAAATGCTTTACAGAGTTCAAGTTACAGACACATCTCAACATCATCTGTTCAGAGGGGACTGTATGAATCAGGCCTTCATGGTCGAATTGCTGCAAAGAAACCACTACTAAAGGAAACCAATAAGAAGAAGAGACCTGCTTGGGCCAAGAAACACAAGCAATGGTCATTAGACTGGTGGAATTATGTCCTTTGGTCTGGAGTCCAAATTTGAGATTTTTGGTTCCAACCTCCATGTCTTTGTGAGACGCAGTGTGGGTGAACAGATTATCTCCGTGTGTGTGTGTGTGTGTGTGTGTGTGTGTGTGTGAGGGTGTGTGTGTGTAGCTGTGATGGCAACTCCATTCTCTCGATGTTGATTTCCTTCAGCACAGTGAAGTCATTTCATTCCTGACCCCAGGAATTGATATCAGTGTTGCAGGAGTTGATATCAGTGCTGTAGTAGTTGATATCAGTGCTGTAGGAGTTGATTCTCTGGGAATCTCATCTCTTGGATCAGATGTATAGAGTGGTACGGACAGTTAGATTAATGACTTGGCTTCTCTGTCCTTTCAAAGCCATACATCCCCCCCAGCCAACAACCCCATAAACAATAAGAGTCCCTTGGCAAACAAGCAGCTCTTGTAATCTCAGATTTCAGGCCAGATCCACATTAACCAAGATGCTGCACTAAAAGGACTTACGCTAGCCCAGGTCTGGGGACCCTAGGACAGAGTAAGTACTAGGCCCATAGGAAACCTGTGTACAATGACAGTGATCCTATTAGTTCTAATACTGTATGTAATTGTATGTGTCCAACCTTCAACTGTCCATGTTTCTCTGTAAGGAGCTGATCAGTGGAGCCTCCTACACAGACACAGTTAGCTGTAGGTAGGGCCCTGTAGGCTCCATCATGCTAATGTCGCTAGTCTCTTCTGGAGTCTCGTACGCCACAGCGCTGCCGCGGTTGTCTCACTGTGCTTATACAAATCCATCCGACGAACGCTAATCACGTCGAGCCCGAGCTGGGAAGGAAGGTTCCGATGGGGGAATGTGAAAAAGAGGAAGAAGGAAAAAAACAGACAGTGACTTTTGTCTAAATGCAATTAAAGATACAGATGGAGTCCACTCTGCTGCTCAACTGAAAGGACAACCAGTTAAGAAGAAGATCAGCTTCTCTCAGTGTCAAATCAATTCACTCTGCACTTCCTTAATGACTGTTGTTTAACCGTTGTGCTCGTTAGTTTATTGATCCCTTCATAACAGTGTGTAAAATTGCCTTTAGACGTCCGCATTGAGCTTGTACGGCTAAAGGGAAAAGACGGGCGTCAGAGGATGTGGAGGGGCTGGAATGGTTTGTTATCATCGGTACATGATGTATCATCTCTATCAGTAAAGTATATATTGTAATTTGTAATATAAAATAATTACACTTTGATAAGAGCAAGAGTATCACTTGGCTCTGATGTAGTTCTAAAATAAAGCCATTGCAACCAGTTGCAATGCATTGTATAAGCCATTTCAAAGTAAAACCCTGCACACACACTCTGTCTAACTGAGGTCGTGTCTACACTTGACACTTACATGCGACTTCTGCAATCAGAATACAAAGATCGCATTGAAAAGACGGGTCGCTTTGTGGTCTGATTGTGTTCAGATCTGGCTGACCACTTCAGGAGGTGGTCAGGGATGCATTGACTGCAGATTTCTCCTCAGTCTGGACTCAATCAGGCTACCGAAAGCGCATACAGTGGGCGATTTCATCAGCACTCCTCCCACAAGTCTCCAGAAAATGTGTGTTTTGGGACCGAGAGGCACCTTTTCATTAAAACGTTGGAGGAAATACGTTGCTAGCGTGTGAGGAATGTGTTTGCTGGCCTCATAAATGCTAGCTAGCTAGCTAATATTTAGAAAAACGATTTATGCTAACCCATTTGCAATCCCTTTAGCGTTGCTTGCTAGTTTGCTGGCTAGCTACAGAGGTTAGCTGGCTAGTTAGCTACTGCCACCAGTTGTTGTGTTATTATCATATTTATCCTATTCCACCTTTTGTAGAATGCATACTGGTATTTGAATATATCCGCATAATTTTCCTTCCTCATGATGCCATCTATTTTGTGAAGTACACCGGTCCCTCCTGCAGCAAAGCACCCCCACAGCATGATGCTGCCACCCCCGTGCTTCACGGTTGGGATGGTGTTCTTCGGCTTGCAAGGACCCCCTTTTTCCTCCAAACATAACGATGGTCATTATGACCAAACAGTTCTATTTTTGTTTCATCAGACCAGAGGACATTTCTCCAAAAAGTACGATCTTTGTCCCAATGTGCAGTTGCAAACCATAGCCTAGCTTTTCTATGGCGGTTTTGGAGCAGTGGCTTCTTCCTTGCTGAGCGGCCTTTCAGGTTATGTCGATATAGGACTCGTTTTACTGTGGATATAGATACTTTTGTACCGGTTTCCTCCAGCATCTTCACAAGGTTCTTTGCTGTTGTTCTGGGATTGATTTGCACTTTTCGCACCAAAGTATGTTAATCTCTAGGAGACAGAACGCATCTCCTTCCTGAGTGGTATGACGGCTGCGTGGTCCCATGGTGTTTATACTTGTGTACGATTGTTTGTACAGATGAACGTGGTACCTTCAGGCGTTTGGAAATTGCTCCCAAGGATGAACCAGACTTGTGGAGGTCAAAAAAATTGTTCCTGAGGTCTTGGCTAATTTCTTTTCATTTTCCCATGATGTCAAGCAAAGAGGCACTGAGTTTGAAGGTAGGCCTTGAAATACATCCACAGGTACACCTCCAATTGACTCAAATGATGTCAATTAGCCTATCAGAAGCTTCTAAAGCCACGACATCATTTTCTGGAATTTTCCAAGCTGTTTAAAGGCACAGTCAACTTAGTGTATGTAAACTTTTGACCCACTGGAATTTTGATACAGTGAATTATAAGTGAAATAATCTGTCTGTAAACAATTGTTGGAAAAATTACTTGTGTCATGCACAAAGTAGATGTCATAACCGACTTGCCAAAACTATAGTTTGTTAACAAGAAATGTGTGGAGTGGTTGAAAAACGAGTTTTAATGACTCCAACCTAAGTGTATGTAAACTTCCAACATCAGCTGTATGTGTGATGGGATGTACAGTTGAAGTCGGAAGATTACATACACTTAGATTGGAGTCATTAAAACTAGTTTTTCAACCACTCCACAAATTCCTAAAACAGGGAATTTCTACTAGGATTAAATGTCAGGAATTGTGAAAAACTGAGTTTAAATGTATTTGGCTAAGGTGTATGTAAACTTCCGACTTCAACTGTATAGGCATTATGGATAGTATGTGGATAGAATAGTATATAGTATATCTGAAGAATACTTGGATTGAATAGTATGTGTACAGCAATAGTTGAATAGGATGGCCTTGACTAGAATATGTAAACAATATTAAAGTGACCAGTGTTCCATTATTAAAGGGACCAGTGTTCCATGTCTATGTACATAGGGCAGGGGGGTAACATTAGGCTATAAAGGTACACATTTAACAGGATTCATCAAGGATTCATGAACAGGATTATCAAAATACCAACAAAAAAAACATTTCAGCACTGTCTCTCTCTGGCCAGCTCCCAAGACGCGGCCAAATCAGAATGCTACTTTCTAGTTGTCTATCACTTTGTCCACATCAATATTCTCTGTAATTTCTCATTCAACAAAAACAATTGCAAGGTAAGAGAGGCGCTTTATTTAAAAGTTTTAATCAACTTCAGGCGGCTGTAAGACTGCTCTGCCTGCGCGCTGCTGATATATAGGCTAATAATAGAGTTAGCCTAAAGATGAAATTAAATTGACAATAGTCTGATGGTTGAGAATATTAATTGATTGTTAAATTGTAGGCCTATCTGAAGAATATGATGAAAAGTGCAGCTAGGAATTGACACAGAGGCAAGGAAGCAACGCCAAAAAGAATGACACATTTAGCTTCTACAGAATCACATTTTGATGTCTATATAGTATCAGAAAAAGAACATTCTGTGGTTTCCAAATCACCTATCCTTGCCAAACAACTCGTAAAAATTACCCCTTGAGCTCTATTTCAAAATAGCCTATATATTTTTGGCAGAATTATCACAATTCCTTGCACTCCCTGTACCTGCACTCTCAATACTCAAAGCACAGTAATACTGCATATTTAAACAAAACAATATGCCATTCTGTTGTTTTGAAATGAATAATGTTCTTTAAGACCTACCGTAACTCATTTACAATTAATGATCTTTGTGATGGTGTTTGTTTAATAGATTTTAACACTTGTGGTCCTCTGTAGCTCAATTGGTAGAGCATGGCGCTTGTAACGCCAGGGTAGTAGATTCGATCCCCGGGACCACCCATACGTAAAAATGTATGCACGCATGACTGTAAATCGCTTTGGATAAAAGCGTCTGCTAAATGGCATATTATATTATACTTGAATTGTGGTGTTTTAGTGGTTTTTCATTTGTTCATATAGCCTACAGTTACACAAACTGAAGAAAATGCTATTGTGTTCTTTAACATACATTTTATTTTGTATTATAATCTTACTTAAGACCTTCATGAACACAACTAAATTATTATTTTTGGGTTTGCATTATGAAATGTATTTATTAGACTGTTAGAATGTTGACATCCAAAAGACTCATCATTGGCTCAAAGGGGTGTCCGTCGAGGCCAGGCTTTTCTAGTGTTAAACAAATGCAGATATATATTACTTATCAATGCCAAAATACCTATTTTGTAAACTAAATATAGAAATCAACAACAACAAAATCATAATAGAATTGTATTCTGCTTGTGACCATTTCTTGCAATATGACAAACGTTCTTGTGGGCCCCTCTCATTGGCTGCCATGGGTACGCGGTACCCATTGAAGCTCCGCCCCTGGCTGTGTAGTTCCAAGGAGAAGCCTTTGGTCCAAAGCACACAATTTACCTGTGAAGGGGACCACATAATTATACCCAGCTTGTTAAAAGAGGATAGAGGACCCCACACGCCTGGTTGGTCACACATACATACACACACCTGTGTCACAGTCCATTTGCTGCGTGTGATTGTCCTATGTAGATTTCAGACAGCTATATGGAGGACAGCTATATGGAGGACACAACATCCCATTGATGTTCTACTACTCTGCTTCTCGTGGGAATTTCTGGGCTGTGATGAGGGTCCTTGTCTCTCACAGTTAGACCTGTGCTGGATATGGAGTCTTACACGCCGCCTTTTTCCAATGAGTGTGTGGGTGTCTACGTGTTGTGTGGCACAAATGACAGTGTTTGTTTTGCTCATTGACGATGATCAATCTCTCTCCTCCCTTTCTATCTCCTTCCCCTTCTCTTTTTCTTTCTCTCTCTTTCCCAATTTTCTTCACTCTCTTTTTGTCTCTAGCTGGCTGTCCAGACTCTCTCATAACGGAGTTGCATCACTTCTGGGCCCTCTGTGATGAACAGTGTACCCAAACAAACAAACAACCCCACCCCAAACTCCTATCTAGAGGGAAACTAGAATCCCTACCTCTACCTCCACCCAGCCTCAACCTCAGCCATCCTGTCTCACTCAGGTCACATGGGAAATCTGCCCCTGGTCTCTGTCACATTGTCACATCTGACACTCCTTTAATTGTCTCCTCTGGTGCCACAGCTCCAAACAGCCTATGGAGCAACACCTCTCTCTCCATCCATCCCTCAACCCCTCAGCCAGGGAGAGCAGGAGTCATTCTCTTCCTCGGAGTGGACGAGAGGGTTTTAAAAGGGAGCATCTAATTCTCTCCACTCTACCGCTCAATACACTTTATTCACCCTCTATACCAGGGGTATTCAAATCTTACCCTACGAGGTCCATAGCTGATGTTTTTTTTCTGTTCTACCTGATAATTAATTGCACCACCTGGTGTCCCAGGTCTAAATCAGTCCCTGATTAGAGGGGAAGAATGAAAAACAAAAAGCAGTGGAACTGGCTTCGAGGTCCAGATTTGAATTTTAGGGCCCCATACTATCCTGATCTTCAACACTTCTATACTTCCACTGGGAAGTAGTGTTCTTTGAAATATCTCACCAATAAAAATGACCATAAGCCTGTTTTTCTATTTTCTGCCATTCACTCCTGAGACTCTTCAGGCAAACACACTTTCTTCAACATTATTTCAATTTACTCCAACATAGTATTATCACGTTTGCCATAATAAATATAATGAACTAATGAAACCATGCTTCTATTGCATGAGTCATTGGCATGGCTTTGAATTCTAAATCTGAATACTTAATCAACTCTAAAGGTGACCTGTGGCTCCATCACTCAGTGAAACACTCCATTCTGAAAGCTTAAAGGGATGCTTCGAGGTTTTGGCATTGAAGCCCTTTATACTTCACGAGAGTCAGATTAAGAGTCAGATTAACTCTCTGCATCCAGTATGGAGAAATGTAGAGGTAGTTTCGCGAGCCAATGCTAACTAGATCTAGAGCAATGACTGGAAGTCTATGGTATCTACTAGCATAATAGCAGTTACCATAGAATTCCAGTCATTGCGCTTACACTAGTTAGCAATTGTGCTAATGCTAGTTAACAACTTCCTACAAAATGCACGCAGGGACATAAAAATGGTATCCACAAGTTCATTTGACTCTGGGGAAGTAGATAAAGGGCTTCATTAAAAAAATCCTGAAGTATCCCTTTAAGTTGTGTGAACTGGATGGTTAAAAGCCCCTCCCAGAGCTGGCCGTTTATGCAGATATGTGATTGATGAACAGTGTACCCTGTAGCTCAGTTGGTAGAGCATGGCGCTTGCAACGCCAGGGTTGTGGGTTCGTTTCCCACGGGGGGCCAGTATGAAAATGTATGCACTCACTAACTGTAAGTTGCTCTGGATAAGAGCATCTGCTAAATGACTAAAATGTAATTGAGGCATGCATTAAAGAAGGCAATTAGCCTTTGTCACAAACACAATTAGCATGACTATGTGTCTGGTCATAATAATGCTGTGGTTGTGTGTACGAACTGTATAATGTGTACCTGCTTGTGCATGAATGCACCTTTTATCTCTCTCTCTCTCTCTCTCTCTCTCTCTCTCTCTCTCTCTCTCTCTCTCTCTCTCTCTCTCTCTCTCTCTTCTTATATCTTTCTCTCATTTAAAGACTTAAAGACATGAAATACTGTATTGCCAAAGCAGAAATTCATAAATAGTTGGATAACTAATGAAGTAACTACTGAATCTCTCTCTGAGTGTATCAGTAGAAGCAGTACCAGCGGTATGCAGCAGAGGAGGGCCTACTCCAGATGGGAGGAGTGTTGTGTCCAGCCCTTGGCTGTGGAGGAGGCCTGATACCTGAGGACGACAGAAGGATGATCCTGTGTCTGCTCAGCAACGGTTTGGGATGCATGGTGAGACACGCATCCATGCACATATATATATATATATATATATATATATATATATACACATACACATACATACACACACACACGCGCAGCAACAGCACACACACACACACACACACACACACACACACACACATGCAACCACACAACACATGAAAAGACACACACACACACTCACAATGTATTTACAAAACAATTTAAATAAACATGTAGAGCTCTCCCTCTCTGAATGTTCTTCTACTATTGTTCACTGCCCTTAATTTAGATTGGGTACCCTGACCCTTGACCCCTCCCCATCTCTTCTCGGATTGGTGTTTCCATCAGCAACGCCCCTCCCTGCCCTCCATCACGCAAATGCAATCATAATACAATTAAGATGTAATTATGACACAATTTGCATGATGTTCTCTAATTAGCCAGTCGATTAAAGATTAGGATGTAGTTCACCATTCATTAGTGCTGACTGATTGCATGTTTGCAAACATCAACACACGTCATTACAGGGCTCTCTCTCTCTCTCTCACACACTTTTTCTTTCTCTGTCTCTCTCTCTCTCTCTCTGTCTCTGGCTCCACTAATGGAAACAGCAGCCTAGCTTAGGAAACAAGATTCATTTATTGGAGCCACAGGAGTCTCCTTGCCTTTAAAGAGATATCTGTCTCTCAAGACTGCTGTTTTTAAAAGTGAGAAAGAGATCTAGAGAGAAAGAGTTTGTGTGTGTGCGCCTGTGTTTGTCGCTGTGTGTGTGTATGAACGCGCGCGTGCATTCCAGTCCATCCAGAGGTCTGGGGGAAGCAGATAAACCCTTTATAGGTGTCAGGCTGCTACTATAAGAGGGGGGTCCTATCACTTTAACACTCTCCGAGATGCAGTTCTCTTTCAGGGGGGTTGATGTGCTCAAGGCCGTGGGATATTGGTGAGCTGGCTTCTCTTACAGACTCCACATACAGTATCAGTCAAAGGTTTGGACACACCGACTCATTCCAGGGTTTTTCTTTATTTTTTACTATTTTCTACATTGTAGAATAATAGTGAAGACATCCATCCAAACTATGAAATAACACATATGGAATCATGTAGTAACCAAAAAAGTGTTTAACTAATTCTATTTTAGATTCTTCAAAGTAGCCACCCTTTGCCTTGATGACTGCTTTGCACATTCTTGGCCTTCTCTCAACCAGCTTCATGAGGTAGTCACCTGGAATACATTTCAATTAACAGGTGTAACTTGTTAAAAGTTAATTTGTGGAATTTCTTTCCTTAATGTGTTTCAGCCAATCAGTTGTGTTGTGACAAGGTAGGGGTGGTACAGTGCCTTGCAAAAGTATTCATAATGCTGTGTGTGTGTCTGTGGTTGTGTGTATAAACTGTATAATGTGTACCTGCTTCTCTCTCTCTCTCTCTCTTCTTATATCTTTCTCTCATTTAAAGACTTAAAGACATGAAATACTGTATTGCCAAAGCAGAAATTAATAAATAGTTGGATAACTAATGAAGTAACTACTGAATCTCTCTCTGAGTGTATCAGTAGAAGCAGTACCAGCGGTATGCAGCAGAGGAGGGCCTACTCCAGATGGGAGGAGTGTTGTGTCCAGCCCTTGGCTGTGGAGGAGGCCTGATACCTGAGGACGACAGAAGGATGATCCTGTGTCTGCTCAGCAACGGTTTGGGATGCATGGTGAGACACGCATGCATGCACATATATACACACACACACACACACAACTTCAAAGTGGTAGGCATGTTGTGTAAATCAAATGATACAAACCCCCAAAAAATCCATTTTAATTCCAGGTTGTAAGGCAACAAAATAGGAAAAATGCCAAGGGGGGTGAATACTTTCGCAAGCCACTGTATACATTTTAGTCATTTAGCAGACGCTCTTATCCAGAGCGACTTACAGTTAGTGAATACATATTTTTTTTATACTGGCCCCCCGTGGGAATCGAACCCACAACCCTGGCGTTGCAAATGCCATGCTCTATCAACTGAGCTACATCCCTGCCGGCCATTGCCTCCCCTACCCTGGACGACGCTGGGCCAATTGTGCGCCGCCCATGAGTCTCCTGGTCGCGGCCGGCTGCGACAGAGCCTGGATTCGAACCAGGATCTCTAGTGGCACAGTTAGCACTGCGATGCAGTGCCTTAGACCACTGCGCCACTCAGGAGTGTACAGAAGATAGCCCTATTTGGTAAAAGACCAAGTCCATATTATGGCAAGAACAGCTCAAATAAGCAAAGAGAAACAACAGTCCATTACTTTAAGACATGAAGGTCAGTCAATACAAAAACTTTCAAGAACTTTGAAAGTTTCTTCAAGTGCAGTCGCAAAAACCATCAAGCGCTATGATGAAACTGGCTCTCATGAGGACCGCTACAGAAAGGAAGACCCAGAGTTACCTCTGCTGCAGAGGATAAGTTCATTAGAGTTACCAGCCTCAGAAATTGCAGCCCAAATAAATGCTTCACAGAGTTCAAATAACAGACACATCTCAACATCAACTGTTCAGAGGAGACTGCGTGAATCAGGCCTTCATGGTCGAATTGCTGTAAAGAAACCACTACTAAAGGACACCAATAAGAAGAAGAGACTTTCTTGGGCCAAGAAACACGAGCAATGGACATTAGACCGGTGGAAATCTGTCCTTTGGTCTGATGAGTCCAAATGTGAGATTTTTGGTTCCAACTGCCGTGTCTTTGTGAGACGCAGAGTAGGTGAATGGATGATCTCCGCATGTGTAGTTCCCACCGTGAAGCATGGACGAGGAGGTGTGATGGTGTGGGGGTGCTTTGCTGGTGACACTGTCTGTGATTTATTTAGAATTCAAGGCACACTTAACCAGCATGGCTACCACAGCATTCTGTAGCGATACACCATCCCATCTGGTTTGCGCTTAGTGGGACTATCATTTGTTTTTCAACAGGACAATGATCCAAAAACACACCTCCAGGCTGTGTAAGGGCTATTTGACCAAGGAGAGTGATGGAGTGCTGCATCAGATGACCTGGCCTCCACAATCACCCAACCTCAACCCAATTGAGATTGTTTGGGATGAATTGGACTGCAGAGTGAAGGAAAAGCAGCCAACAAGTGCTCAGCATATGTGGGAACTCCTTCAAGACTGTTGGAAAAGCATTCCTCATGAAGCTGGTTGAGAGAATGCCAAGAGTGTGTAAAGCTGTCATCAAGACAAAGGGTGGCTACTTTGAAGAATCTAAAATTTGATTTGTTTAACACTTTTTTGGTTAGTACATGATTCCATATGTGTTATTTCATAGTTTTGATGTCTTCACTATTATTCTACAATGTAGAAAATAGTACAAATAAAGAAAACTCTTGAATGTGTAGGTGTGTCCAAACTTTTGACTGGAACTGTACATAAATCAATACTGCCCCCGTCCCTGTCTTTTTTATGTCCTCCCTGCTAGTGTTTGTGAGCTTTAGGAGCCACCTGCTGCAGCTCTGGCAGGATGTACAACTCAGATAGGCCCTGGCGGACCCGGCTGCTGCCGTAGGCTCAAATAGACTCTGTGGTCAGGAGAGGCGACCTGTAAACATGCAATAGGACTGGTTATCTCTCTGGACCATGCAGGTCCTCGTCTCGTCCACCAGCCGGCTCTCGGTTGCAATTAGAGGGGGATGAGATTATACAGGCCCCAGCACAGAATCTGAACTCAGTCAGTGGAGGGGTTTAGGGGTGGATAGGGAGAACTGCAGGGTATGTGTAGGTGTTCTTATACTGTGTGTCTGTGTGTGTGTGTGTCTGTTCGTGTTAGAGAGATAATCATGCAATATTCCCTTGAGACTTTTGTGTGTCTGTGTAATTTTAGTTAGCCGATGTACAGCAAGAGAGTGTTTTTATGTCTTGTGTCTTGAGTGACGTGATTGTGTGAGAGTCAGAGGCTTTCTTCTTATGAGAGAGAGTGATGAAGAGGGAGATGGAGAGAAAGTAATGGTGTCAGGGATGACTTTGGCACTTCATCAGTAAGCTCTCTCACAGAGCTGCTGTCACACTTAGTTCAAACCTTCACATGTGCCACATGCTTCTGTACTGAGACAGACTCTGCAGTGTCCTGAACCTACACTACAAAACTATGTCAGTCTGTCAGGTGTGTGTGTGTGTGTGTGTGTGTGTGTGTGTGTGTGTGTGTGTGGCTGAGTGGGTGGGTGGGTGTTCCAATCACCAAAGGCTAAACACCCAGCTGGCCAATGGGCTGGTGCGTGAGGGCCTGTTAGTGTGACCATGTATTTGTTTGTGTCAGTGTATGTTTGTCCTCTGAGGGTGCTGTCTGGGGTACTGTGATCCGTTGTGTTGCTCAGTGGAGGGAGGCGAGGGGAAATGGGTTTATCAGCCACCGGAGCCCTGCTACACCCACTCATGTGTCTTCCACACTCCATTGGGCAGCTCTGTCTCTGTACCATCCATGCAACCCACCCACTGGCCAGCCCTCAACCCCTCAACCCAACACTCAACCCTCACCCCCACCCCCCACCCAACCCAACTTAGCTAGACAAAAGACTTAGTCTTTTTTTGCTGACCAAGTGACCTGATCAGGAAGAACAGAACCCTGGTCATAGGCTTTTGTAGATAGGCTCTAGCCGTCAAACAGTTTTCAATTTGAGTTTGTTATAGTGATATGACGCTTCTGCTGAATTGAGACTTAAGGCAAGCTACTGTGAATGTTGCAGTAAAGCATTAAAAAGTACAATCAGGTCACTGTGCTACAGTTTAGTATAGTGTTGAGTCCTGCACATCGCTGTGTGTCTCAGACAAGCTTTTTGCGAAGACGCCACGGGCGTTTGATGAAGCGACTGTTCAGAATTTTCTGCCGAAGATGGTGATGGAGGCTCATTGAGGGAAGACTGGGAAAGAACGAGGGAGGGGGAGGAAGAAAGCGCCTGTCAGAAGCGCTCCTCTTCTCCCCTCGTCTCATCACAGGCGGCACCATGCAGGAGTTTGGAAACAAAGAGGTGTCTGTCACCCAGACCCTGAGAGGAGATCTGCTATCTGCCACACTTAAAAACAGAAGATAATATAAGGAAAAAACAACAACAAGCCCCTTCGATGAAGTGCAAAATCACTGTTGCGCTCCAAAAGATGCAGTCTAGCTAAAAATACAAAGCATCTTCTAGACTTTCACATGCAGGTTGGGTGGCTGCTAGTGGGGGAGCATAGAGAGATAGCACCACCCAGTGTCTAGCTTAGGAACTTGTATACAACCTGTGAGAGAAAATGCAGCCGGTCATTAGATGCCTTGAAACCAGGGGTGCATCTCAATAGTCAAAGATGGCTTCCTCTCCACGACTCGTTTCCCTCATCTGCAGTGATGTGATGGGACTAGAACGATGAAAGCAAATTCATGGCTGACATCCATTGGAAAGGAAAGGGAGCCACTATAGACTATTAAGATGGATCCCAGTTCAGGTTTTCAGTGTGACTAAATGGATAATGTTATTCAGGCAACGTGTTGTGTGTCTCCTTGAGTTTGTGTTCTGCTGTGACTGTAAGGAGGGGTTCCATGAGGGGAGATGTTGTGTGAGGTCAGCACCTGTCACAGGAGGAGCTGTGCAGGTAACTGAGCCAATCAGCTATGTGCTGCTCACTGATGCATTGTCTCTGCTGCCCCCTACTGTCGACATAACCAGCATTAGTATCTCAACACTGAAGAGGGAACGCTCTGAAACACACTTGTAATGGCTTGTAACAGTTCATAATTCAGAGTTGTGAGTAAATATGAATTTAGAGATATTTTATGCATTATGTATGACTTGAGTTTTAAAACATGCCACAAGATGGCAATCCTAAATCAACCACCATTTTGCACACCATTCATTGTATTCACTCAAGAAATACTCCCTGTCTCTCTCCACCCCCACCCCCGGTCTCGCCTCTCTTTATTCTCTCCCTTGCCCCCCCTCCCAGGGTTATGTAGTGGACGATGAGGCAGCTCTTCAGGCTCAGTGGGAGCATGCCCCCCTGGAGACTATAGATGAGACCACCCGCCCATGTCCACATTGCAAGGTCCCTGTGGAGAAGAGTGGTAAGGCACTCTGTTTCTCCATCCCTCCATCTCTCTCCATCCATTCTCTGATCCTTATTCCAATATATACACATTATGTTCTATAGCTACATTTTTATTTTGCCCTTAACACTACCCTCTGCAGTGGGAACAAAACTGTATAATAGATTTCTCCTTCTTGCCTGTCTGTAATGTTGTGTTTCTATACTGTGTTCCCAGGGGGCTGTATGCACATGGTGTGCCCCCCTGCCCAGTGTAAGTTTGAGTGGTGCTGGATCTGTCTTGTGGAGTGGAACAGGGAGTGTATGGGCAACCACTGGTTTGGCTGACTCTATGACCACAGGAAGGCATGCTGCCACTCAGGAATCCGTACCAAGGATTGGAATGCAAAATCAATCATGTGTTTTAAAGACTCAATAAAGCTTTGCCCTGACCTATCACAAACTCTCAAGCAGTGACCTCATTGCCTTCAGTCACATTGTTTAAAGACAGAACTGTTATCCAGCTTTAACTGGACAATATAGTGGATTACACTATATTCTTGTCTCTGCGTTCGTTGTACATCACAACCTTGTTATAAGAATACAATTATATCTGTGTTTATTGTCTGTGTTTATATAATAATATATGCCATTTAGCAAATGCCTTTATCCAAATCGACATACAGTCATGTGTGCATACATTTTACGTATCGGTGGTCCCGGGAATTGAACCCACTATCCTGATGTGGCAAGCGCCATGCTCTATCAGATGACCACTCTTTTAGTCTTTATGT
Source organism: Coregonus clupeaformis (assembly GCF_020615455.1). NCBI lineage: Eukaryota > Metazoa > Chordata > Actinopteri > Salmoniformes > Salmonidae > Coregonus > Coregonus clupeaformis. Next base: position 39,553,264 of record NC_059192.1, on the reverse strand, counting down.
AACTCAATGGTCTGTAGTCTTTCTCTTTTTCACTTGCTTTGTTGACCTAGAGTGGACTTTAGCTCTTCAACAATCCACCCTTCTTATAACATTATTGTGGCACCTGTCAATCACATTGCTATGGAGACCACGTCCTGTCAAACAATGACAGCTCTGAGCTGTCGCTGCATGTGGCCAAGTCATGGAGTTGTCATTTTGGAGGCCTTTTCTAAGATAAAAATAGATATGAAAATACCATTGGAAGGCATGTCTAGGCATGAAACTGGTTGTTTGTCAAGAGTGGGGCCACATGTGTGTCAGGATGCATACTTGGTGATTATATATACCTTAACAAGCTAAAATACATCTGCAATGAGCACACATTAGCTGATAAGAATCCATAAACATGCACAGAGTTAACAGCTCAAACAAACTCCAATGTTGTTAAACATTAGAAGATAAGACCATTGCTTTGTCAGTGTCATTGCCTGTCAACTTTATGACATAAAGGCTGTTTAGGCTGTTGCAAAACAAGCACATGTGTCAGACATGGGTCAGAATGTACCATATTGTTCAGGTACAGTAATACAGGTAGGGAACACTTCTCACTTGCAAACAAACAGCTTGAATGAGAAACAGTGAATGGGCCTGCAGAAGACGTTCCTTCTATCTGCCTAACAACAATCCACTCCTTATCTCTCTGGATCACAAGGCTTTAGCAGGTTCAGAATCTCTCGGAATCTACCAACTCCCTGTGTTTTGAGTGAAAGCCTTTGTTTGGAAATAGCAGCTCATTGCAGAGGTACTGTACCTACACTGGCAGGCTGGTCGCAGTCATATTGAAGCTGTGTGGTTAGTTGTTTACAGAGAGGCCTTCAGGCCTGGAACACAGCAGGATGAGGAGGATGAACCAGGTTAGTGCCCCTGGCCATGACAACCCTGCCATGGAGATGACTGATGGAGTGGTCAACCAGGTGAGGAGAAAATGGCACTTTGAAGTTTAATCAATCAGCCTCTCAATGTTGTTATTTGCAGTGGGGTTATCTGTACTTCATTTTACTATTTATATTTTTGACTACTTTTACTTCACTACATTCCTAAAGGAAATAATGTACTTTCTTCCCATACATTTGACCTGACACCCAAAAGTACTCATTTTGAATGCTTAGCAGGACAGGAAAATTGTCAAATTCACGTACTTATCAAGAGAACATCCCTGGTCATCCCTACTGCCTCTGATCTGGCGGACTCACTAAACACACATGCTTTGTTTGTAAATTATGTTGGAGTGGGCCTCTGGCTATCCATAAAATAAAATAAACAAGAAAATGGTGCCGTCTGATTTGCTTGATATAAGGAATTTGAAATGATTTATACTTTTACTTTAACTTTTGATACTTAAGTATATTTGAGCAATTACATTTACTTTTGATACTTAAATATATTTAAAACCAAATACTTTTAGGCTTTTACTCAAGTAGTATTTTACTGGGTGACTTTCACTTTTACTTGAGTCATTTTCTATTAAGGTATCTTTACATTTAGTCAAGTATGACAATTGGGTACTTTTTCCACCACTGGTTATTTGTTTATATTTTTTCATTTCTTTCTAGAGTAATCCGAAACCCTCTTCTCAACACATTTTCAATCATCGCTACTCAGTTCCAAACTGTATATGATTATAGAGTGGTGTGTTACTATACTTGCTATTATTGGGTGATACATTTTAGTATTGGACATTTGAGTATGCTATGATGCAGTACTATGTACTGTAGTGTGATGTACTGTATGTGTGTCACTGCAGTCTGAACGGCAGCCAGTTGATGAAACTCAGATCTCTAAGACATCAGTGTCGAGTGCTGTGAGGGCAAATGCCCAGTGGGCATCTTACACCTGCAGCCGCTGGAAACTAGCCTGCCTTCAGTGTGTGAGGAGAAAACCCATAGGTACCATTGCAGATAACACACCAAACTCAGATAGGACTTCAAATACTCAGCACTCTTTCAGTGGACACTGGACACCACCGACTCACAGAATAACTGACAATTCAGATAAACTACTCTAACCGCCTAACCCCTGCATGCCAATATCAAGTGATTTAACCATTCAACTTCCGGTGCCAACTGCAGTTCATTCCACTGTATCTCAGCCCTTTACTTCAAGGAAGTTTCACTCACTCTCTAGTCTCAAATTGATATAATACAGTACGATAACCTTTTTGTTTAAAGGGGAATTCTTTGAGAGCATGTACAAAGGCCTGGCGGATGGAGGAGATAAAAGCTTCAACCTCAATAAAAGTCTGCTGGACCATTTCAGAGATCTGGCTTCCAGCAATCAGGACACTGATGAGGTAAGGGGTGGATGGCATTCTGCCTTTATATTGTAAATTGGGGCTAAAGGTATAGATTAAGATATAGATTAGATATGGTCTGATTGAAGGCTGGTGATATGATTCAAACAATCACTCATCCTGTTTGTTCATAGGTAGACTTTCAGTACCTGAATGATGTGATCGTAGATGGAGCCGACCCCAACTCAACAGACAGATTCGGACAAACTGTCTTACATGAGGTGAGACTTAAGTCTTTACACGTTATCAAATGACTCAAATACCTGTTGTGGCAGATCGTTCTCAGTGGCCTCCAGACAGTGTGTGTTCAACAGGGTTCTTCTGCCTGGTTGTAGATCTCGAGGGCGTGGAATGTGGACATGATGCATTTCTTCCTGGAGAGGGGGGCTGATTTTCTGCGTCCTGACTCCTACGGGGTCAGACCTCTGCATGTTGCTGCAGCTCTGGACTATGTGGAGATGATCCACTTCCTGTTGGAGAGGAAAGGTCAGAGATCAAACGTGTGTGTGCCACTTACTGTATGTGTGTGAGTACTTTTAATGTGTATTGTACTGTAGATCACATATGCATGTCCCGTCCCTTCAGCTGACATTGGTGCTACGACCAACATGGACCATCAGACGCCTCTCCATTACGCAGCTAAGAACGACACGGTGGGGGCACTCAGGGTGCTGCTGCAGTATGGGGCAGACATCTCCGCACAAGACTACAAAAAGAGAACCCCTCTACAACTGGCTGCCAACCTAGGTACTACTACCCTTACAGATGTAGGATCTTAATTTGAGGAAAATAATCCTGCAACAACAGGAATCAAATAAAATAAAATAAAATGTTATTGGTCACATACACATATTTAGCAGATGTTATTGCGGGTGTAGCGAAATGCTTGTGTTCCTAGCTCCTACATTGCAGTAGTATCTAATAATTCACAACAATACACAAATCTAAAAGTAAAATAATGGAATAAATAAATATATAAATATTAGGACGAGCAATGTCGGAGTGGTATTGACTAAAATACAGTAGAATAGAATACAGTATATACATATGAGAAGAGTAAAGCAGTATGTAAACATTATTAAAGTGACTAGTGTTCCATTATTAAAGTGGCCAGTGATTCCACGTCTATGTATATAAGGCAGCAGCCTTTAAGGTGCAGGGCTGAGTAGCCCGGTGGTAGCCGGCTAGTGATGGCTATTTAACAGTCTGATGGCCTTGAGATAGAAGCTGTTTTTCAGTCTCTCGGTCCCAGCTTTGATTCACCTGTACTGACCTCGCCTTCTGGATGATAGCGGGGTGAACAGGAAGTGGCTCGGGTGGTTGATGTCCTTGATCTTTTTGGCCTTCCTATAACATCGGGTGCTGTAGATGTCCTGGAGGGCAGGCAGTGTGCCCCTAGTGATGTGTTGGGCAGACCGCACCACCCTCTGGAGAGCCCTGTGGTTGCGGGCTGTGCAGTTGCCATACCAGGCGATGATACAGCCCGACAGGATGCTCTCAATTGTGCATCTGTAAAAGTTTGTGAGGGTCTTAGGGGCCAAGCTGAATTTCTTCAGCCTCCTGAGGTTGAAGAGGCACTGTTGCGCCTTCTTCATCACACTGTCTGTGTGGGTGGACCATTTCAGATCGTCAGTGATGTGTACGCCGAGGAACTTGAAGCTTTCCACCTTCTCTACTATGGTCCCGTCGATGTGGATAGTGGCGTGCTCCCTCTGCTGTTTCCTGAAGTCCACGATCAGCTCCTTCGTTTTGTTGACGTTGAGGGAGAGGTTATTTTCCTGGCACCACTCCGCCAGGGCCCTCACCTCCTCCCTGTAGGCTGTCTCGTCATTGTTGGTAATCAGGCCTACTACTGTTGTGTCGTCTGCAAACTTGATGATTGAGTTGGAGACATGTCTGGCCACGCAGTCATGGGTGAACAGGGAGTACAGGAGGGGGCTGAGCATGCATGCTTGTGGGGCCCCTGTGTTGAGGATCAGCGAAGTGGAGGTGTTGTTTCTTATCTTCAACTCCTTGGGGCGGCCCATCAGGAAGTCCAGGTCCCAGTTGCACAGTGTGGGGTTCAGACCCAGGGTCCTAAGCTTAATGATGAGCTTGGAGGGTACTATGGTGTTGAAGGCTGAGCTATAGTCAATGAATAGCATTCAGACGAAGGTATTCCTCTTGTCTAGATGGGATAGGGCAGTGTGCAGTGCGATGGCGATTGCATCGTCTGTGGATCTATTAGGGCGGTAAGCAAATTGAAGTGGGTCTAGGGTGTCAGGTAAGGTGGAGGTGATATAATCCTTAACTAGCCTCTCAAACTAGCCTCTCAAAGCGGTGGTCCTCTGTAGCTCAGCTGGTAGAGCACGGCGCTTGTAACGCCAGGGTAGTGGGTTCGATCCCCAGGACCACCCATACACAAAAATGTATGCACGCATGACTGTAAGTCGCTTTGGATATTTGCGTCTGCTAAATGGCATATTATTATTATTAAAGCACTTCATGATGACAGAATTGAGTGCTACGGGGCGATAGTCATTTAGTTCAGTTACCTTTGCTTTCTTGGGTACAGGAACAATGGTGGACATCTTGAAGCAGGTGGGGACAGCAGACTGGGATAGGGAAAGATTGAATATGTCCGTAAACACTCCAGCCAGCTGGCCTGCGTATGGTCTGAGGATGCGGCTAGGAATGCTGTCTGGGCCGGCAGCCTTGCGAGGATTAACACGCTTAAATGACTTACTCACGTCGGCCACAGAGAACAAAAGCCCACAGTCCTTGGGAGCGGGCCGCATCGGTGGCACTGTGTTATCCTCAAAACGGGCGAAGAAGGTGTTTAGCTTGTTTGGGAGCAAGACGTCGGTGTCCGATACGTGGCTGGTTTTCCCTTTGTAATCCGTGATTTACTGTAAACCCTGTCACATACGTCTCGTGTCTGAGCCCTTGATTTGCGACTCGGGCCGGACCGGGCTGACGACGCGCACCCCTGGCTTGGTGCGGGGTGCAGGAACAGGCACGGGCTGTGCCGGACTGATGACGCGCACCACTGGCTTGTTGCGGGGAGCAGAAACGGGCCGGACCGGGCTGACGACGCGCACCCCTGGCTTGGTGCGGGGAGCAGGAACAGGCCGGACCGGGCTGACGACGCGCACCACTGGCTTGGTGCGGGGAGCAGGAACAGGCCGGACCGGGCTGGCGACGCGCACCACAGGCTCGGCGCGGGGAGCAGGAACAGGCCGGACCGGGCTGGCGACGCGCACCACCGGCTTGGTGCGGGGAGCAGGAACAGGCCGGACCGGGCTGGCGACGCGCACCACAGGCTTGGTGCGGGGAGCAGGAACAGGCCGGACCGGGCCGGCAACGCGCACCACAGGCTTGGTGCGGGGAGCAGGAACAGGCCGGACCGGGCCGGCAACACGCACCACAGGCTTGGTGCGGGGAGCAGGAACAGGCCGGACCGGGCTGGCGACGCGCACCACAGGCTTGGTGCGAGGGATAGGAACAGGCCGGACCGTGCTGGGAACACACACCACTGGCCTTGTGCGGGGATCAGGAACGGGCCGGACCGGACTGGTAACACACCCCAGTACCTCTCGCCGTGCCTCTACACTCTCCTTCCCCCTCATGACCAATGGCCCCCGTAACCTGGTGGCCTCCTCTCCTAGTCCACAAACTCGCCCTGTAGCTGCCTCCAGCAGCCCCGTCGTCCATGCCGTGTGCCCCCCCCAAAAAATTACTTGGGGTTGCCTCTCGCCTGTCCGACGACGGCACGGTAGGCGCCGTACCTCCTCTCTCGCCAGGGCTTTAACTTTTGCCCATGGCCCTTTGCCCGCGAACATGTCCTCCCAAGACCACCATTCGCCCACCTGGGACATCGCCAACTTCTCCAGTTCCTTTCCCGGTGTTTGCTCCTGAACACGCTGCTTGGTCCTTCTTTGGTGGGATCTTCTGTCACGATCGTCGTAAGAACCGGACCAAGGCGCAGCGTGATAGGCGTACATCTTTTAATGAGTACTATACATCAAATAACAAAACAACAAAACGATACGTGAAGTCTACAGGTTCACCAACACAAACCTATACAGAACAAGATCCCACAATAAACTAGTGCCAACCGGCTGCCTAAGTATGGTTCCCAATCAGAGACAATGAGAATCAGCTGCCTCTGATTGGGAACCACCCTGGCCAACATAGAAAACACGAACTAGAACGAAACATAGAAAATACAACTTAGACACTACACACCCTGGCTCAACATTAAAGAGTCCCCAGAGCCAGGGCGTGACAGTTACCGCCGCTCTGATATCCAAAAGTTATTTCTGGCTGTATGTAATAACACAAAACAGGTTCTGGGCTAATAATGTAACAAATAACACACAAAAAAACAAAATACTGCAAAGTTGCTCAGGAGCTAGAAGCAGCGCTTCCATGTCTGTCAGCACCATCTTACTATGTGGATTATAATGAAGGGACATTTTTGTAGGGGTTGATAAATTTTTCATTAGAGCAAATCAATTCTGAAATTTCAAAGTGGAAATGACAAACTTTAGAAGCCTTTTTAAAACTCAAATAAACTTTTTAAAAAGTTTGCATTTCCTGCAACAAAAGAGTGATCAAATTACAGTTTTTCTCAGTCGCTTTGGTGCATTTTTCACATCATCCCTAACATGTGCAAAATAATAAGTGCATTTCTCAGAACAATTTGTACAAACTGCAATATACAATAGATATGTTTCTAAAGCTAGTCAGTCACTAAAAATCCTTAGTACATCTCTCAAAAGTAAATATTCATGCCAATGATCATGTCAGTGTCATCAGAATGATAAGTCATTGAGTCATTGTTCACGAACAAGGTTGTCAAAATGTTTAGGCATGTTGTCAATGGAACTGTGTACTTTGACAGTATTACCTGATGTAAACTTAGGCTACAGTTTGGATGACAGTTACTGTATTGAAAATGCACAAGGCTGCACTTCTATGGCATATATCAATTTCAACAGTACTATTTACATATTACTGTATGTGGGTTATTGATTGAAAGAGACTGGACAACCCAAGGGGCACAAAGGAAAAAAAACTAAATTAGAAAGAAACACAGGAAACCACCCCTAAGGCACAACTTTGCCCACAGCACTGTTCTAGTGCTGTCTCTACACATCCAGACGTTCCTGTCTGTCAGCCCACATATTCTCATCCACATCACACCGGATATTTTCCCTTCCAATGCAACGTGGAAAGAATCTTTTGGAATGCCTTATCCATCCTCTGCAGGCGTCTACTGTGGTGTCCTCACATGCTGCATCCATTGCAGCCAGCAGGGTTATCTGTGTGTGTGGCTGACGATCGTACACCTTCCACCTCCATGCTGAAAAGAACTCCTCAATTGGGTTAAGGAATGGTGAATAAGGTGGGAGGAATTCTATGAGCATCCTCGGGTGGGTCACAAACCATTGCCTTATGATGTTTGATCGATGGAAACTCACATTATCACAAATGACCACATACTTTGGCAAATCCTCTCTAAACAGACCCCTCTCATCATCAGGGATGAGAGCCCTGTAGAGAGTCTCTAAAAAGTTGAGTAGATGCTGGGTGTTGTATGGCCCTAAAAGGGGGATATGGATTAGGACACCATGCTCCGAAATAGCAGCACACATGGTGATATTTCCTCCCCGTTGGCCTGGCAAATCCACAGTAGCTCTGTGACCGATGATATTCCGACCCCGCCTTCTGCATTTGGTCAGGTTGAAGCAAGCCTCATCCACGTATACAAAGTTGTGAGAGGGTTCACTTGATTCCAACTCCATTATACGCTATATCCCAGAACACACAGTTGAATTTGTTTTGGTAAGGAAGAATGACATAAAATGTACATATATTGCATGTTCCTTCCACAGCAATGGAAATGTGTGCAGTTTATGCTTACTGTACTATGTAACACTATAAAATGTTGCTGTAAAGTAGTTACATAGATATATGTTTTACCTGTACATACTGGTACCGTAGCTCCTTAACTCTGTCCTCATTCCTTTGGAATGGTACACGGTACAGCTGTTTCATACTCATCTGGTTTCTATGCAGCACCCTGTCGATGGTTGAGATGCTAACCGTATGGATGTTTTCAAAGACATCGTTGTCTTCTATAATGGTCCTTTGTATTTCCCTGAGTCTCATGGCATTGTTTGCTCGGACCATGGTGCAAATAGCCTCCTCCTGTTGAGGTGTGAAAAGGCGTCCTCTGCCACCGGTTTGAGGTAATCTTGCAGTCCTATGTGTGGAAAAATGCAGTGATGCATCGCACACTTTCACATAGACAAAAACTATGCGAACACACATTTTACTGTAAAACATACAGGTGGGTGCATGTAAGGTGCAGTATGTATCTGTATAGAGTATATTTCTGTATGCTGTGAAATACAAGTGGACTACTGTAATATGAAGCATTGTAGGAAGTATACAGTATACTGCTTATATACAGTAACAGTGCACTGTACATTGGTGGACATACCTGTTCTCTCTTCGAAACGTTTGTACTATTGAGGACACGGTTGATCTCCCAATATTCGGCTGCACCCTTCGACCCGCCTCAGCCATTGTAAGGCCATGATTGACAACATGGTCTACAATAGTGGCCCTTATGTCATCAGATATGCGCCTATGTCCTCTTCTGCCTCTTCCTCTGTTTTGCCTTCCACCACGCATCCTTGCTCCTCTTCTTCCTCCTCTTGGCTGTTGACCCTGTTCGTTTCCTGGTCCATCCATTATTGGAAAATTGCAACTCTGTGTTGTGGTCTGTCTATATATGCTTGCCAATTGATTCTTCATGAGATGCACCTTTGAGCAATTTAGACAACTGGTTGATTGTTGGTTGAACTAACACTTTACATTCCTTCATGAGTGAGGGTTAATTTCACCTGCACGATTCAGCAATTTACGTTTTTGTACAAAAGGTCTAATAGAAATGTGTAAAACTATGCTTGACAGTTTATGACAAATAGTTCAAAAAATTTTGCATGTAATGGCTTATGCAAGGAACTAATGCCTAGATGTTTTGAGGGGTAAGACTATTCAACAGAGAACCATCTACTATATTTTGATCAACATGACATGAGCAATTGAAAATGTGGAAAAAAGCTGACACTTGTACATTATCAATTGCAATATGTACAAAAGCAATTGCAATTTGTTCAAAGGAATAAGAAATTGCTTTAATGATGTGCACAAGTGACTAGATGATTTGGAATTTGTACAAGTAGTATCAAGAATTGCACTTTTGATCTAAGAAATGCACCAAAGCGACTGAGAAAAACTGTAAGATCCTACATCTGTACTTGCCTCTTTGTGCACTGTTGATTCAGTGCATTTCACATTCAATGCGTTGTTTTAGAATAGAATAAAACACAACTTTATTGTCCATCTGTAGATGGAAACGTGCCCTCGACCTCACCTTACAAATAACTACATTGGACATTACACAGTTATACTGTACCTGATCATACTGCTTTTGTGGTGCTCCTGTGTGTATTCAGACCGGAGTGAGGCTGCACGGACGCTAATGGTACTGGGGGCAGATGCTGGAGTGAAGGACTCTGATGGTCAACTCTGCATCACCACCATGATTGACAAGATAACCTCAGTGGTAAATAAGGGTTGGATGGTCACGGACCCAATGAGTTACAGTATAAGGCTCCAATTGTATAGTTTGGCCTGACAATGTGCTAGTTGTTGTGAATTAGTGGGTTCTGTATGTGGTCATCCTATAGCTTTGTTTAGCTCTCTTTGGTCTTGTCAGGCTCATTTGGCGCTGAACCAGTTCCATGGGACTGACCGGATGACCAGGCAGCAGTTCTACTACCTCCACCTGCTGGAGCCAGAGCCACCCTGCAAGCAGAATCCGCAAGGACAGGGCTCACAAGGTAACCTGTTTAAACAGTAAAATAAATAAAAACTCTTTCCACAGAACCTCAGTGGGTCAAACCATGCAACCGTCGCCTAAACTGTAAACTTTTTTGTCATCTCTAATTTCTCTTTTCTTGTCTTCTAGAGAGAGTGGCCAGTGAGCCTACACATCACCAGTATGTGCTCCTCTTTAAGGCTAAACAGACTAATAAAGTGATAATGCATGAAAACTAAAATGGAGGACTACGTATGAGTCAAATTTGTCAAATGAGTCAACTAATTTGATGATAATTGCTGTAGGAATATTCTCTGAGATGTTTTTTCTCTCTCTCGCCACGGTTAGAGTTCATAGTGCACCAGGGAAAGCTGGATCTCATCATGCACCCTGTGGTTTTAAAGCTCATCACTGTCAAGTGGAAACTATATGGCTGGTCAGTTCATCAGACAGACAGACAGACAGACAGACAGACAGACAGACAGACAGACAGACAGACAGACAGAGAGAGAGAGAGAGAGAGAGAGAGAGAGAGAGAGAGAGAGAGAGAGAGAGAGAGAGAGAGAGAGAGAGAGAGAGAGAGAGAGAGAGAGAGAGAGAGAGAGAGTGGCAGGTGTGTCAGAGGGGCTCTGTCTCTCCTCTTGCCCCCCTCCAGTCTCCTGCTCTCTCATAAATAAGATACACTATATCCCTGACCATTCACGCAGTTAGACACATAGCTAAACAGATCTGTTAATACAGTACTGAATGGTGGTTCAGTATTTCACTCGGAATAGTAAACTGGTGTCTCTGTAGGTTGGTGGATTGGATACTACTACTCCTCGACTTCCTGTTTATCGTCTCCTGGACGACCGTGGCCATCTCTGTGTCTGTCATCCGAAACAAGGACCCTTATGTTTTCCCTGAGGTGAGAAAGTGAAGGAGAGAGGGAACATTACTATTTTTTCCCCTTTTTTTTCACATAGACTCTTCAGAACTACATTAAAAGGGTGATGTTTAAGATTCACACACATTTGAATCCTTCATTTGGATCCAAAATGAAAATATAAAGGTCCCAACTATTTTACAGGTCATACAGATGCTTGGACATGCTTGGATTGCTCATGAGTCATTGATAAAGTCATTGTGGACTCCATTGTAACAGCTAATGGGGATCCAAATAAATAAATATAAAAGGTATATCTTCCTGTAGGACTGGTGGCGTGTGTTTGGGGTGGTGGTAGCTCTGGGGCTGACAGTGTTGGAGGTGGGCCGGGAGGTGGCGGAGATGATAGGCTCCAGGAGGAAGCTGAGGAGCAGGCAGCGGTGATGTGAACGCCGGATCAACAATGACCTGCGCTGCCTCCCCATGTGGCCCGAGGTACAGCACCTTTTCTCACCCAGTAGACACACATAGACACACATCTTATTGAAGTTTCTAGACCTGATCTAGGCTTACACAGTTAACCAAATTAAACTGAATTAAGATCTAAGGAGAGTCCTCCTATTGGCAGTATGCCCTTCGTAAGGCTACAGGTTGTTATAATCCCACTGAGAATGTAATGTGCAACATGACATATTCTTTACATTTTTTGTCTTCCTGCTCCAAAGGAAAAAATATTATTGGAAGAGCAAATCAAGATCATCCACTGCATGAAGGGAAACTACTTACAAGACCCCTGGTAAACATGTTTGTGTTCTACACGATACATCTCATATGGATATGATTTAACTAACTGGCAAGCAGGCAATGATATCGATTTTGGCTGTGTCACAGGAACATCTTTGATTGGCTGGTGTACATTCTGCTGATGGCAGTGTTTGGGATCCATGTGGCAGATATCTTCTTGCTGGCAGGCACACTGCGAGACTACAGCCTGCGCCTCTTCGCTGTGGTCATAATTTTCCTCTGGCTCCGGCTGATGAAGCACGTCTGAGCTTTCAGGTGACCACACTGGCAACCACTAAATAGATTCCTCTTTTTGGCACCATTTCTTTACTTGATCTCACTATCCCTTCATTTTAGAGCACCAATCTGGTGGAGATTAATGAGTCTTTACTTCCGAACTTCACTATTCATGACTGTTCCTTGGTCCCCAATGGATCATGGAAGGGACCAAAAAAAGGGAAAACATAGCTAAATAGATCACCTGGACCGGTGTTAGGTTCTCATAGCAATGCATATTGTTTATGGGGTAGCTCAGGTATAATAGTGACACCTGGTCAGCGTCCTCATAGGTACATGATGTTCTCAGGTTCCATGACAACAACACCTGAATGGGGCGCTACATTGTCCCCCCCTGTAGCCATGACAACAAAGGAACTAGAGCTCATAGGCCCCAATATGGTCATGGCCCTCATGTCCAAAATAGGATACTTTTTTGAAATAGCATGTCTGGATATTTTCAAGTATAAAGTAGCCAAATATGCTGACCCACATAATACTTATACAGCTGATCTTAAAATCATTGCACCTGCTTCTGCATATTCCACAACATTACACCAATACCACTACCTTTCATCCTCATTTTGTACAGGGTTATTACATTTACATTTTAGTCATTTAGCAGATGCTCTTATCCAGAGCGACTTACAGGAGCAAATAGGGTTAAGTGCCTTGCTCAAGGGCACATCGACAGATTTTTCACCTAGTCGGCTCGGGGATTAGAATCAGCAACCTTTCGGTTACTGGCACAACGCTCTTAACCACTAAGCTACCTGCCGTTATGGGTCCTTTCATTGTCATGCTGGGGAAGATTGAGGATGTCCTACGTTTCCTCTTCCTATATGCAGAGATCTTTATCCCTTATGCATGTGTTTTCTGGATTATATTTGGAGGTAAATTGGGCAACAAATTTGATCAAACAGATACCCACAATATGAGATAGTATACCCTACTGTAGCTGTCCTAGTATGAAAAAAAATATGCATAAACAAATATATTTACAGTAAGTCTGTCTGAGTCTGTGTGAACTGTCCTCCCCAGGTCAGGTGTCAATACCCAGTATGCGGACTGTGCCCCAGCTGCTCTACAGCCTGTACCGCATCACTCTGGTGGATGAGTACGAGTTTAATGCCATTGTTGAAGTGGACTCTATCATGGCCCACTTCCTCTGTGGCACCTTCCTGGCTCTGTCCTCCATTCTGTGTGTCAACCAGATGATTGCCCTCCTCTCGGACACCTTTCAAAGGTAAGGGCCGCTAAAATTATATTTGGTGAGCTAGGGGATCCGTATGCATATAAGCCTTTACAGCTTCGAATCAAATCAAATCAAATCAAATTTTATTGGCCACATGCGCCGAATACAACAGGTGCAGACATTACAGTGAAATGCTTACCTACAGCCCTTAACCAACAGTGCATTTATTTTTAATAAAAAAGTAAAATAAAACAACAACAAAAAAGGGTTGAGAAAAAAAGAGCAGAAGTAAAATAAAATAACAGTAGGGAGGCTATATAGACAGGGGGGTACCGGTGCAGAGTCAATGTGCGGGGGCACCGGCTAGTTGAGGTAGTTGAAGTAATATGTACATGTGGGTAGAGTTAAAGTGGAAAAAAAATAAATAATAATAATATGCATAAATAATTAACAGAGTAGCAGCAGCGTAAAAAGATGGGGTGGGGGGGGCAGTGCAAATAGTCCGGGTAGCCATGATTAGCTGTTCAGGAGTCTTATGGCTTGGGGGTAGAAGCTGTTCAGAAGTATTTTGGACCTAGACTTGGCACTCCGGTACCGCTTGCCGTGCGGTAGCAGAGAGAACAGTCTATGACTAGGGTGGCTGGAGTCTTTGACAATTTTGAGGGCCTTCCTCTGACACCGCCTGGTATAGAGGTCCTGGATGGCAGGAAGCTTGGTCCCAGTGATGTACTGGGCCTTACGCACTACCCTCTGTAGTGCCTTGCGGTCGGAGGCAGAACAGTTGCCATACCAGGCGGTGATGCAACCAGTCAGGATGCTCTCGATGGTGCAGCTGTATAATTTTTTGAGGATCTGAGGACCCATGCCAAATCTTTTCAGTCTCCTGAGGGGGAATAGGCTTTGTCGTGCTCTCTTCACGACTGTCTTGGTGTGTTTGGATCATAATAGTTATTTGGTGATGTGGACACCAAGGAACTTGAAGCTCTCAACCTGTTCCACTACAGCCCCGTCGATGAGAATGGGGGCGTGCTCAGTCCTCTTTTTTTTCCTCTAGTCCACAATCATCTCCTTTGTCTTGGTCACGTTGAGGGAGAAGTTGTTATCCTGGCACCACACGGCCAGGTCTCTGACCTCCTCCCTATAGGCTGTCTCATTGTTGTCGGTGATCAGGCCTACCACTGTTGTGTCGTCGGCAAACTTAATGATGGTGTTGGAGTCGTGCCTGGCCATGCAGTCATGGGTGAACAGGGAGTACAGGAAGGGACTGAGCACGCACCCCTGAGGGGCCCCTGTGTTGAGGATCAGTGTGGCAGATGTGTTGTTACCTACCCTTACCACCTGGGGGCGGCACGTCAGGAAGTCCAGGATCCAGTTGCAGAGGGAGGTGTTTAGTCCCAGGATCCTTAGCTTAATGATGAGCTTTGAGGGCACTATGGTGTTGAATGCTGAGCTGTAGTCAATGAATAGCATTCTCATGTAGGTGTTCCTCTTGTCCAGGTGGGAAAGGGCAGTGTGGAGTGCAATAGAGATTGCATCATCTGTGGATCTGTTGGGGCGGTATGCAAATTGGAGTGGGTCTAGGGTTTCTGGGATAATGGTGTTGATGTGAGCCATGACCAGCCTTTCAAAGCACTTCATGGCTACAGACGTCAGTGCTACGGGTCGGTAGTCATTTAGGCAGGTTATCTTAGTGTCCTTGGGCACGGGGACTATGGTGGTCTGCTTGAAACATGTTGGTATTACAGACTCAGTCAGGGACATGTTGAAAATGTCAGTGAAGACACTTGCCAGTTGGTCAGCGCATGCTCGGAGTACACGTCCTGGTAATCCGTCTGGCCCTGCGGCCTTGTGAATGTTGACTTGCTTAAAAGTCTTACTCACATCAGCTATGGAGAGCGTGATCACATAGTCATCCGGAACAGCTGGTGCTCTCATGCATTCTTCAGTGTTGCTTGCCTCGAAGCGAGCATAGAAGTGGTTTAGCTCGTCTGGAAGTCTTGTGTCACTGGGCAGCTCGTGGCTGTGCTTCCCTTTGTAGTCTGTAATAGTTTTCAAGCCCTGCCACATCCGACGAGCGTCAGAGCCGGTGTAGTACGATTCAATCTTAGTCCTGTATTGACTCATTGCCTGTTTGATGGTTCGTCGGAGGGCATAACGGGATTTCTTATAAGCGTCCGGGTTAGAGTCCCGCTCCTTGAAAGCGGCAGCTCTACCCTTTAGCTCAGTGCGGATGTTTCCTGTAATCCATGGCTTCTGGTTGGGGTATGTACGTACAGTCACTGTGGGGACGACATCATCGATGCACTTATTGATGAAGCCAGTGACTGATGTGGTGTACTCCTCAATGCTATCTGAAGAATCCCGGAACATGTTCCAGTCTGTGCTAGCAAAACAGTCCTGTAGCTTAGCATCTGCGTCATCTGACCACTTTTTTATTAACCTAGTCACTGGTGTTTCCTGCTTTAGTTTTTGCTTATAAGCAGGAATCAGGAGGATAGAGTTATGGTCAGATTTGCCAAATGGAGGACGAGGGAGAGCTTTGTATGCGTCTCTGTGTGTGGAGTAAAGGTGGTCTAGAGTTTTTTTTCCCTCTGGTTGCACATTTAACATGCTGGTAGAAATTAGGTAGAACGGATTTAAGTTTCCCTGCATTAAAGTCCCCGGCCACTAGGAGCGCTGCCTCTGGATGAGCGTTTTCCTGTTCACGTATGGCCTTATACAGCTCATTCAGTGCAATCTTAATGCCAGCATTGGTTTGTGGTGGTAAATAGACAGCTATGAAAAATATAGATGAAAACTCTCTTGGTAAATAGTGTGGTCTACAGCTTATCATAAGATACTCTACCTCAGGCGAGCAAAACCTCAAGACTTCCTTAGTATTTGATTTTGTGCACCAGCTGTTGTTTACAAATATACACAGACCGCCACCCCTTGTCTTACCGGAGTCAGCTGTTCTATCCTGCCGATGTAGCGTATAGCCCGCTAGCTGTATGTTGTCCATGTCGTCGTTCAGCCACGACTCGGTGAAACATAAGATATTACAGTTTTTAATGTCCCGTTGGTAGGATAACCGTAATCTTAGATCATCCAATTTATTCTCAAACGATTGAAGATTGGCTAATAGGATTGATGGGAGAGGCAGTTTACTCGCTCGCCATCGGATCCTTACAAGGCACCCCGACCTACAGTGGGGAAAAAAAGTATTTAGTCAGCCACCAATTGTGCAAGTTCTCCCACTTAAAAATATGAGAGAGGCCTGTAATTTTCATCATAGTTACACGTCAACTATGACAGACAAATTGAGAAAAATTCCAGAAAATCACATTGTAGGATTTTTAATGAATTTATTTGCAAATTATGGTGGAAAATAAGTATTTGGTCACCTATAAACAAGCAAGATTTCTGGCTCTCACAGACCTGTAACTTCTTCTTTAAGAGGCTCCTCTGTCCTCCACTCTTTACCTGTATTAATGGCACCTGTTTGAACTTGTTATCAGTATAAAAGACACCTGTCCACAACCTCAAACAGTCACACTCCAAACTCCACTATGGCCAAGACCAAAGAGCTGTCAAAGGACACCAGAAACAAAATTGTAGACCTGCACCAGGCTGGGAAGACTGAATCTGCAATAGGTAAGCAGCTTGGTTTGAAGAAATCAACTGTGGGAGCAATTATTAGGAAATGGAAGACATACAAGACCACTGATAATCACCCTCGATCTGGGGCTCCACGCAAGATCTCACCCCGTGGGGTCAAAATGATCACAAGAACGGTGAGCATAAATCCCAGAACCACGCTGGGGGACCTAGTGAATGACCTGCAGAGAGCTGGGACCAAAGTAACAAAGCCTACCATCAGTAACACACTACGCCGCCAGGGACTCAAATCCTGCAGTGCCAGACGTGTCCCCCTGCTTAAGCCAGTACATGTCCAGGCCCGTCTGAAGTTTGCTAGAGTGCATTTGGATGATCCAGAAGAGGATTGGGAGAATGTCATATGGTCAGATGAAACCAAAATATAACTTTTTGGTAAAAACTCAACTCGTCGTGTTTGGAGGACAAAGAATGCTGAGTTGCATCCAAAGAACACCATACCTACTGTGAAGCATGGGGGTGGAAACATCATGCTTTGGGGCTGTTTTTCTGAAAAGGGACCAGGACGACTGATCCGTGTAAAGGAAAGAATGAATGGGGCCATGTATCGTGAGATTTTGAGTGAAAACCTCCTTCCATCAGCAAGGGCATTGAAGATGAAATGTGGCTGGGTCTTTCAGCATGACAATGATCCCAAACACACCGCCCGGGCAACGAAGGAGTGGCTTCGTAAGAAGCATTTCAAGGTCCTGGAGTGGCCTAGCCAGTCTCCAGATCTCAACCCCATAGAAAATCTTTGGAGGGAGTTGAAAGTCCGTGTTGCCCAGCGACAGCCCCAAAACATCACTGCTCTAGAGGAGATCTGCATGGAGGAATGGGCCAAAATACCAGCAACAGTGTGTGAAAACCTTGTGAAGACTTACAGAAAACGTTTGACCTGTGTCATTGCCAACAAAGGGTATATAACATAGTATTGAGAAACTTTTGTTATTGACCAAATACTTATTTTCCACCATAATTTGCAAATAAATGCATTACAAATCCTACAATGTGATTTTCTGGATTTTTTTCTTCTCATTTTGTCTGTCATAGTTGACGTGGACCTATGATGAAAATTACAGGCCTCTCTCATCTTTTTAAGTGGGAGAACTTGCACAATTGGTGGCTGACTAAATACTTTTTTCCCCACTGTATGTCCACGATATCTCCGTCTCTTTCTCATGCGAATGACGTGGATTTGGGCCTTGTCGGGTGTCTGTAGGATATCCTTCGCGGCCGCCTCGTTGAAGAAAAAATCTTCGTCCAATACGAGGTGAGTAATCGCTGTCCTGATATCCAGAAGCTCTTTTTGGTTATAAGAGACGATGGCAGAAACATTATGTACAAAATAAATTACAAATAACGCGGAAAACACACATAATAGTACAATTGGTTACATTTACATTACATTTTACATTTTAGTCATTATCAACAATATACCGTACTTGAGTGAGTACATGACTGTAAGCTCATAAGAATGGCGCCGGAGAAGATGGCTGCCGTTTTACAGCCCCCTGGTCTAAGGCACTGCATCGCAGTGCTAACTGTGCCACTAGAGATCCTTAGACCAGGGGGCTGTAAAACGGCAGCCATCTTCTCCGCCGCCAACTGTGCCACTAGAGTGCCTTAGACCAGGGGGCTGTAAAACGGCAGCCATCTTCTCCGGCGCCATTCTTATGAGCTTACAGTCATGTACTCACTCAAGTACGGTATATTGTTTGTCTACATCAGGTATAAGTGTTTGTCTCACTCTCAACAAACAAACATATCACTCAGTATGCATCTGTCACTCTCAGCATCAGTATGAATGAGTGTATCACACTCACTGTGTGCATGTATCTCTTCTGTCAGGGTGTATAACAATGCACTGGCCAATGCAGTGATGCAGCAAGCAGCCATTATCCTGCAGGTGGAGGAATCCATGCCCCGTCTCTGCCGTTTCTATGATGACCAGCACATCCACCGCTTCTGTGCCTCGCTTGGGGAGTTTTACGATGATGACATCAGAACTGACCCAAAGCGGCATGCAGAGATGAAGACGATCACCACTCAGATCAAGGTGCCAGGATGGTACACAATCTTTAACACCTGCATTTGAACTGTACGTCTGTATATATCTGTGTCTGCCTGTGGGTGGTTAAGCTCAGGGAGGGAGAGTGCTTGTTTCTCTTAAACATGCTTTTTTACTTGTTCCGACACTTCAGGAGACCCTAGATGAGTTCCTGGAGATGCAAAACGAAGTGAATCGCTCAGAACAAGGAAGATCTGATGAGAGTGACAGGGGCTCAAAGTAGGCACAGCACTGCCTCTCTTTTACCTGAATTTAGGAGTATGACACAGCTTCGCTGTATTGTGGAATATTTCCAGGCGTGTGCCAAGATCTATCTCTTCTTGTCTATCCTAGGGGAGGCGCTTCTCATCCCCTGTGCAGGGGGAACGCCTACAGACTCTGCAGAGGCTCCAGATGGACCAGACCCAGCAGAACCAGACCTCAGTGCCCTGAGGGCAGACATGAAGATCCTGCAGCAGGCCCTGATCCACCAACTGATCCAGTCCCAGACCAGCTCATGTTAGTACTAGGTTGACCTCACAGAGAACCTTCTGTATAGGGCCTATATACTAAGACAGACCAGATAACTAGTCTAGTGCAGTCTGACTGGGTCAAAGACTAAACAAAGAGTAAAGTCCATTCAAAACCAGAGAGAGTGCATATATAGAGAGCTAAAATCTGAGTCTTTACACATGATGACGTAATTCGTACTGACATCATTTAAATAAGAGAAGGCCTACCATAGAAATATAATCTATGGAGTTTACTCTTTGTTTAGTCTTTGACCTCGTCAAACTGCACTACATTAATTATATTTATATTAGGCCTACTATGTTAACCTGTCTCTGTGCCTGTTTCTTCTGTGTATATCTGTGCTAGAGTATATGTTTCACAGTCTCCTGTCTGTCCATAGCTGATAGATTACATTATTGTGTCTCTGTGCAGGCGTGGGCTGTGGTGTGAAGGCAGCAGAAAGCACTGGGTCAGAGACCGTCGAAGCTCCACCATACAGGTGAGGTATCACTGGTTTATGCATCTTGGTTTTCTGTAGTGTCTCTTTGTTGTAAGCCTGTAATTGCATGGTGCACTCTGCAGATGGCCACAGTGTGTCTCAGAAGTCTGTCTAATTTGACCTGTTTACTTTGAACTCATTAGTGTTGTAATCTCCAGTCCTCCAGGGCCTCAACAGGCTGACTCCTCGATGCTGAAGATGACTGTAACCACAGAGACTGCACCAGCACCAGCAACCAGAGATACAGGACCAGGAAATAAGGATGAAGCTTAGATTATGATGCTGGCTTTAAATGTGAATTAGCAATGGTCCACTAATGTCTGGCAGTCTGTCTATACAATCTCAATATTATTATTGTACAGTGTAAATAAAGCTATTGCACATATGCCCTTTTGCAATTACTTTATGGAGTATGTCACTACAATTATCATCAGCCTCATCATCATCATCACAACAACATCATCATCATCATCATCACCATCAGCAGCAGCATCATTATCCTCATCATCATTATTCACCCTTTGAACGATTCTGATTTTACAACTACAGCGTGTCTCATGTCCCCAGTGCATCTTAGAAAAAAAGTAACCTAGGTTGGCTTTCCCTGACCCAGTTGTGTCAGCGTTGATCGTACACAGCCTCTCATTTCCCATTAGTCAGTTTAAAAGTTCCCCAACTCTCTCGCTCGCGCTACTAAGCAACGGCTGATATCCGTTTCCTTCGACACTGGGAGAGGGAGTGAAGATGGCGGCGGCCGAATCTGATCGTGAAGTACCGTCTGCGCTGTGTACTGAATTCCTGAATTTCTCTGTCAAAGACACAGCTTCGGTAAGCGACAGTTTTCATATGTGTATATATTTGATGTAATTTTTCTTATCAAAGGGATCAGAGCGCACCAATTTCATCTATCATATTTATTTCCCTATTTTTCCATCTCGATTTGTTTTTCTTCGATGCGATGATGGCCTCGCTAACAGTACGGGAACTTGGCGAACGCTTACTAGCTAGCTAACGTTAACTAGCCTTCTAGAAAATTGCATTTTAGCTAATATATGGAACAGCATAAATGTAAGAATGATTGGATGTGATAATATACCAGATATTTTATATTGAGAGATGTGTCCAGGATTATATATAAAAAAAAAAACTTTAGCTAGCTAGCTACCGGTAACTAGCTAGTGTTTTTCTGAGCTAGCTAGCAAAAGCTAGCTGTTCACTTGGCAGACAAAACAATATTAATTTGCTCGTCTCTGCTGCTGCTGTTGCTGCTGTTGTTGTTGTTGTTGTTGTTGCTGCTGCTGTTGTTAACTCCATAGCTAACACAGCAGTAGCGATCCTGGCAAGCTTGCTAACCAAAACCCCGTAACATTAGTGCTGGGCGATATCTTTCAAATTTATGATTGTATTTGCCGTTATTTTAACTATGGTTTTAAATAATAAAAGTTCCAAATATGCTTAAGTTCTAAATATGACTAGTATGGGACTCTACTCTAGTGTGGCAACACACAAATGAAGTGATTTCAATGGGGCTTTCTCCATTCTGATTGTTTTATACTGTTCGATCTACTTTTCAGTATTTTCATCAATTTCTGCGTTTCCTGCACGTTTGTTATCATTTCCACACTGCCACGTAGGGCTGCATTATAGATATGCATTATGGGCAAACAATCTAGGCCTAGTTTATTGGTGAACTGTTGGAATCATGGAAATATAATTATTATTGTATTTCAATAGTTGGAATATAGTGGGCAGCACTTTGAATACATTGTTGTTTGACATGACAACAAATGACTAAGCCAGGGAGGAATTATTGTGACAGGGTAGGATCCAAAGTGTTGGTCAGTGTTTCCCAGGGGACCGTATACGATGTTACATTACATGTTTTCTCATGTAATTACACTACATGACCAAAATAATGTGGACACCTGCTCGTCGAACATTTCATTCCAAAATCATGGGTATTAACATGGAGTTGAAGCTTAAACAGCCTCCACTCTTCTGGGAAGGCTTTCTACTAGATGTTTGGATTATTGCTGGGGGACTTGCTTCCATTCAGCCATGAGCGTTAGTGAGGTTGGGCACTGCTTTTTTGACACCACAAGTTCTGCAGGCTCTAGTTTTGTCTTATCGTTTATTGTGAGCGGCACGTCTTGCTCTTCAGTGTAATCAGAGGACTGATATAAATACTATGCATGCCAGTCTCTCTTGGCTAAGAGTTGAGGACAGACTGACTGCATCAATTCTTCTTTTTATAAGAAACAATGTTGTTGAAAATCCCAAATTGTTTGCATAGTCAATTTAGACACAACTCTGACACACACACTTACCCCACCAGACATGCTGCCAGGAGGTCTTTTCACAGTCCCCAAATCCAGAACAAGTTCAAGAAAGTGTACAGTATTATATAGAGCCATTGTTGCATGGAACTCCGTTCCATCTCATATTGCTCAAATAAACAGCAAACCTGGTTTAAAAAAAACAGATAAAGCAACACCTCATGGCACAACACCTCTCTCCTATTTGACCTAGATAGTTTGTGTGTATGTATTGATATGTAGGCTACGTGTGCCTTAATTTTTTTTAAATGTATGTAGTTCTGTCTATTAATGTTTTGTATTATGTCATGTTTTGTGTGGACCCCAGGAGGAGTAGCTGCTGCTTTTGCAACAGCTAATAGGGATCCTAATAAAATACCAAAGATGTTGGGTGATTAGGCCTGGCTCGCAGTCGGCTTTCCAATTCATCCCAAAGGTGTTCGATGGGGTTGAGGTCAGGGCTCGCTTTGTACACATGGGCATTGTCATGAGGCGGAAAGCACATTTGACATTTTTAAAGCAAATTTCCTGCAATTCTACACATTTTGCCATGGACTATGTCATGTTTCTTATGCTATCTGAGTGACTTCCCAATCAATGGGGGACCAATGACATGACATTTTTTTGAAATGTTAGATTCTCTCTGACTAGTTTTTATTCTGATCTTATTTTAAAAATATATTACTCCATTATCTTTTCTACATACTTTATATCTGGTTTTAGTCGTTTAAGTTCACACTGAAAATGTTCTACAATCCCGAAAACTATGCAAAACATTTTTTTTATTGTACTTTTTTTGTAGTGGCGGCATGCCGTTGCTAAAATAATATAGGATAAGCACTGCAGTGAGAGAGACGAAGGGATAATTATTTAAATATTTTTTATTGTATTTTGCCCCCTTTTTCTCCCCAATTTCAATCTTGTCTCATTGCTGCAACTCCACAACGGGCTCGGGAGACGAAGGTCGAGTCATGCGTCCTCCGAAACACAAGCGGAGATACAGACTCTAATAAGTCTTCTGTTACATTTCTACATTTTATACGTTGGAGCAGTGCGAGCAAAGTTGATACTTTGTATAATTTCATTGCCTGGTATAACCAAGAGCACAGGCCAGTCTGAGTAGGCTTTGCAGTTGCACGTTCGCTGTCACGCAGCCTCTGAGTGAGAGGAAAATGGAGCACAGCTTCGCGACAGGCATGCTTGCAGCTTTAAAGCAAAGAATGGCATCTCTCTAGCCCAAACGGGTAAAAAAAAAATGACCCATACAGTGGGGGAAAAAATTATTTAGTCAGCCACCAATTGTGCAAGTTCTCCCACATAAAAAGATGAGAGGCCTGTAATTTTCATCATAGGTACACGTCAACTATGACAGACAAAATGAGAAAAAAAAATCCAGAAAATCACATTGTAGGATTTGTAATGAATTTATTTGCAAATTATGGTGGAAAATAAGTATTTGGTCAATAACAAAAGTTTCTCAATACTTTGTTATATACCCTTTGTTGGCAATGACACAGGTCAAACGTTTTCTGTAAGTCTTCACAAGGTTTTCACACACTGTTGCTGGTATTTTGGCCCATTCCTCCATGCAGATCTCCTCTAGAGCAGTGATGTTTGGGGGCTGTCGCTGGGCAACACAGACTTTCAACTCCCTCCAAAGATTTTCTATGGGGTTGAGATCTGGAGACTGGCTAGGCCACTCCAGGATCTTGAAATGCTTCTTACGAAGCCACTCCTTCGTTGCCCGGGCGGTGTATTTGGGATCATTGTCATGCTGAAAGACCCAGCCACGTTTCATCTTCAATGCCCTTGCTGATGGAAGGAGGTTTTCACTCAAAATCTCACGATACATGGCCCCATTCATTCTTTCCTTTACACGGATCAGTCGTCCTGGTCCCTTTTCAGAAAAACAGCCCCAAAGCATGATGTTTCCACCCCCATGCTTCACAGTAGGTATGGTGTTCTTTGGATGCAACTCAGCATTCTTTGTCCTCCAAACACGACGAGTTGAGTTTTTACCAAAAAGTTCTATTTTGGTTTCATCTGACCATATGACATTCTCCCAATCCTCTTCTGGATCATCCAAATGCACTCTAGCAAACTTCAGACGGGCCTGTACATGTACTGGCTTAAGCAGGGGGACACGTCTCGCACTGCAGGATTTGAGTCCCTGGCGGCGTAGTGTGTTACTGATGGTAGGCTTTGTTACTTTGGTCCCAGCTCTCTGCAGGTCATTCACTAGGTCCCCCCGTGTGGTTCTGGGATTTTTGCTCACCGTTCTTGTGATCATTTTGACCCCACAGGGGTGAGATCTTGCGTGGAGCCCCAGATCGAGGGAGATTATCAGTGGTCTTGTATGTCTTCCATTCTCAATTTGTCTGTCATAGTTGACGTGTACCTATGATGAAAATTACAGGCCTCTCTTATCTTTTTAAGTGGGAGAACTTGCACAATTGGTGGCTGACTAAATACTTTTTTCCCCCACTGTATTACCGAAGCTACCTTTTTTCTTCCTGAGCGATTTTGCACACATTTTATATAATTTCACAAACCATGCCGCGGGCTGTTTTTAAACTAATCTCAGGTCGCTAATTATTGGTTTGATAACAAACGTTGTTCAGTCATGTTACCTAGCTAGCTTACAACCTGCTAACTTGACAGTAGGTCTAGGCAAATTTGATTGGCTCAGGAAGAAAGGAAAGGGGTCTTCTGCTCATGAGATGTGCTTCAAAAGTACGATTCATATAGGCCAAAAGTAAACCTAAACTATATTTCTGGTACTCCTTAAATTATGTTTGGTGCCTAATGTTTTTAAAGCTGGGAGCAGTGTTTGTGTGAGAGAGAGAGGGAGACCGAGAGTGAGTGTGTGTGTTAACTGAAGTGAAGAAGGTTTCATGCAGTGTTTTCCCCTTATGCATGTATATTCATTCCTCCAGACAAATCACAGTTAGGCCTTTGCAAATATGAGCAAATCAGCCATTCTATGCAGTATTCTATTATACAGTGTGAAGTTAAATTCAATTGGTGTTGTGTTGAGTAAAAGTGTGAATATCAGTGACAGTGTTTTGTGTAGCACGTGTGTATAACGTTTATAAACGGGAACAAGCATCCGGGGGACGGGGTGAACAGGATGCTAGGCCACTGAATTTGTCCCCCCGTGGTATTGAGATATTCCTCGGTATCGTGATACTTGGCCTGGTATCGTTAGTAAAATGTTAGAATCGTGACAGCACTACAAAGTACTAGGGTAGTGAATTGATGTTAGCTTCAGCTGTAAGTTAGTAAGGAAAGTTGGCCTACAACGCTGGAAGCTACCGGTATCTTCTAACATTGTAAAGTGTTCTAGCCTGTAATGGACATTGTTTTGCGACCTGTAATTAACAGTTGCAATTTCCTACATGCTGCGGTGCATTATTCAAGTCTCTTAACTTCTGTAGGGAGCTAACATGATGCAGCCCAGAGAGTGCAGTGGTTCCTCAGGACATGCTAGAGCTAGCAATGAGTAAGTGGAGCAGGCACGGTGCTCTCGCGTTATAAGGGAACATCGGCTGTGCTGATAGCCAGACTTGGTCCTTTTTCAATCAGAAATTCACTCAGGCTGTTTACCATTGAAAAAAATGGTCAGTTCTGCTTAAGGGGGTGGCTCTCCCATAAATACCAGTGCTGTAGCAGCTGGGTCTGGTCTACTTAGTTCATTGACTGTAATTCAGAGGTACTGTATATAATGACGAGATGGTCTCAGGGGTTGCATTAACACAGAATTCTGTGTTTTTCACACAAAAACTAAAAAGAGAACGCATAAGAAATATCTTTGGAAACTCAGATCTAAAATGCTTCTTAGTTTAATTTCTGCTCGGCATCAGACAAATCTTGTGCTTCAGTTGCACTTCTCCACTCTGAGAATTCACAAACAGGCATCCTATCAGCTACTTTTTTCTGTGTAGCCTACTTTTCTCCAGTAAAATGCAAGATTAACTTTAAGCAAAACATTAGGGAATGTAGCTGGCTACATTCTTTCTATGATAACCATTAGTGGACAGATTGACGGGTGTGGACCCTCTCGCTTCACCTCTTCCTCTCTGACTAAACTAACGTGACCAGCTACTTTTTTTTTTTTTTACTACCACCCTGGTGACCAATTAAAAATCGCTGTTGCACTGCCAAGTCAAAGGGTATTTTGGTCACTGTCTGGAACTCTATAATACCCCCTGCTGGTAGCCATGTATTCTTCTAACAGTAAATTCAATGTCCTACAAAACGTTGCAGTTTTACAAAATGAGGCCTATGCGCACTCACAATGGCAGATGCACATTTTGCACGCTCTTCCTAAAGCTATATCAAATATCTCAGTGGTAAAATAGGTACTTGCTACAGAGCTCAATATTGAGAGGAGAAATAAAAATTATACCTACAGAAAGCAGAGTACCTGTCTTCAACAGTGACAACTGTAGTTTCTTCAAAGGCTTTCCCGCGATATGATTTTGAAATCAGAAAGCCTATGGGCACAAACCCACCGTCGCTGGACCAGACAGGACTGGCAAAAAGTGCTCTTCACTGACGAGTCGCGGTTTTGTCTCACCAAGGGTGATGGTTGGATTTGGGTTTATCGTCGAAGGAATGAGTGTTACACACGAGGCCTGTACTCTGGAGCGGGGTGGAGGATCCGTCAAGACAGGAATGTCAGGGTTCTGCCATGGCCAGCAAAGAGCCCGGATCTCAATCCCATTGAGCACGTCTGGGACCTGTTGGATCGGAGGGTAAGGGCTAGGGCCATTCCCCCCAGAAATGTCCGGGAACTTGCAGGTGCCTTGGTGGAGGAGTGGGGTAACATCTCACAGCAAGAACTGGCAAATCTGGTGCAGTCCATGAGGAGGCGATGCACTGCAGTACTTCATGCAGCTGGTGGCCACACCAGATACTGACTGTTACTTTTGATTTTGACCCCCCCTTTGTTCAGGGACACATTATTCAATTTCTGTTAGTCACATGTCTGTGGAACTTGTTCAGTTTGTCTCAGTTGTTGAATCTTGTTATGTTCATACAAATATTTACACATGTTAAGTTTGCTGAAAATAAACGCAGTTGACAGTGAGAGGACGTTTCTTTTTTTTTGCTGAGTTTAGATAATAATAATAATAATGATATGCCATTTAGCAGACACTTTTATCCAAAGTGACTTAGTCATGTGCACATACATTTTTACGTATGGGTGGTCCCGGGGATCGAACCCACTACCCTGGCGTTACAAGCGCCATGCTCTACCAATTGAGCTACAGAGGACCACATGAGTCATTCAAAAAATCATGTTAAACACTATTATTGCACACAGTTAATGTGAATTGTTAAGCACATTTTTACTCCTGAACATGTTTAGGCTTGCCATAACTAAGGGGTTGAATACTTATTGACTCAAGACATTTCAGCTTTTCATTCTTTAAATTAGTTTGTGAAAATGTAGGAACACATAATTCTGCTTTGACATGTGTAGGCCAGTGATGACAAAAATCTAAATGTATTCCATTTTAAATTCAGGCTGTAACACAACAAAATGTGTGGAAAAAAACAAGGAGTGTGAATATCAATCAATCAATCAATTTTATTTTATATAGCCCTTCTTACATCAGCTAATATCTCGAAGTGCTGTACAGAAACCCAGCCTAAAACCCCAAACAGCTAGTAATGCAGGTGTAAAAGCACGGTATACTTTCAGAAGGCGCTGTAACTAGGTCAAATTCGTACAAGTTGGACCTGGACTGTGTTCACACATGCCACATGCCCTCAAGTCTGAAAGTCTAATAACTGGTTTGTTATAATATTCACGTCTCACTGTTGCCCCCCTCTACACAGAAATGGCTCCAGGTGACTGATCTGTACAAGGAGGTGTACCAGCACCTGGCCCGCTATGTCCCAAAGATCTACTGCCTGGGGCCCAACCTGAACCCCCAGAGTGAAGACCTGCTGGCCCAGATGCTGCTGCAGGCCCCTCTGGAGTGGTACCTTTGTGGGGAGGACCCCTCCACGGGCCTGGCCAAGCTCGAGCAGAACAACCAGCCCTCACAGCTCTGTGGACATGTCTTCAAAGTGGGAGAGCCCACCTACTCATGCAGGTGGGGGTAGTTGAGGTCTCATTCAGACAGACGGAGACGCGCGCACACTCACATACTAGCTGTCCTTTCCTGTGAGTTGGCCAGGTGAATTGGGTCAGGTTGGTCCTGTGTTAAGTCACAGAGGTCAAACCGTAAGCTTCCTGGTAAGCGGTACTGTCTGGATAAGGTCGAGGTCACTTCTGTTTACAGGATCAGCTTGCCAATACTAGTCAATTCCTTACACTCAATTGTGTGTTCAATGGAAAACCATTGCGATGCATACCCATGCTTATTGTACTGCATAGCCTAATTGTACATCCATTCCATGAGTATTGCTGTTTTCATTTTTCCTGAACTCCTCCTTTTGTATTGGCTTTGAGTAACATGGTCACCGGGTCATGTTAACATGGGATCAAGACATGACCTGATGGAACGTTGGAAGACAATGTTAGACACTGGCTGTCCCTCCTGCCTCACTCACAATCAATCTCTCTCCTGCAGGGAATGTGCTGCAGACCCCACCTGTGTGCTGTGTATGCAGTGTTTCCTGGGCAGTGTGCATAAAGAACATCGCTACAGGGTAAGAACGACAACGCAACCTCCACCACACACAAAATGGTTCAGTATTAGCAGACTAGCAGCCTAAACTATGGCTAGGTTTCAGTAGAGGCGCTGTCGTGGAATGAGTAAGTGAGTGGGTGATTGCCATGAGACGGGTCACTCAGTAGCTGCTCTGAATCCAGGCTGAGGATCAGGCAGGCTAATCCCATTTGGGGCTGGCCACTGCTGCCATGTGGGCCTCAGGATGGGTGCACCTAGGCTCCTCAGCTCTTTTTACCCAGAAGTAGGTACAAGTTGCCCCTAAGCACTGATACAGGGTCAGATATATAGTTTTAGTCCTATTAACGGTTAAGGTTGGGGGTAGCGTGAATTGATCCATGGCAAATTTGACCTTGAATGCTGACTCATGCATTCTGGTCTTTCTTACTTGTGTTTGTGTTCTAGAGCATTGTAGAACATTCTAGTTCCGGGCAGCAGATGTACGTATGTCTGTTACAGTTTATGTAGAAGGTTCTAGTTGTTGTCGTCTTCCAAATGTAAATGATCCAGAAGCTTCTCTGTCTGCTGCATATTACTGTGTGTGTGTACACAAGTGTTGACTTGCCTCACATCTCGTCTGCCCTCCAGATGACAACCTCCGGGGGAGGGGGATTCTGTGACTGTGGAGACACAGAGGCCTGGAAGAAGGGCCCTTACTGTCAGAAACATGAGCCCAACATCAGTGACTCCTGTCAGGAGGTGAGCATCTCTTAGCCCCAGCTATATCACGTCTCATTGACATCCAATAACAATACACAGTTCATTCACTGCTGTTGCTCTTACACTCAATATTGCGTTACAAGTTGTTACAGATTGCTAATTGCCACTTTAAAATAGGCTATTTCATTAGATTTAATCATCGTTTGAGTTCGACACTCCCATAGTTATATTTGGCTGATCACAACATTATTTCATTGTCTATTTGCAGGATCCCCTGGCCTACCTCTCAACAGACATGATTGCCCGCTGCTATAATGTCTTCTCCATTGTTCTGAAATATGCCGTGGACATGCTGACCTGGGACAAGGAGGACGAGCTGCCCCCGGGCCTGGAGCCTCCGTACGTATACACACAGGAAGTAATTTCTGATCAGTTTTCACGTTCTTGCTGGTCGTCATGACAACCCGATGATTTCAATCTATAGCCAGTTGACATTTCATGTCTGTCTGTCTTTTTATTTCTCAGAGACCGAAGTGACACCTATTACTGCATGCTCTTCAATGACGAGGTGCACACATACGAGCAAGTCATCTACACCCTCCAGAAGGCGGTCAACTGCACCCAGAAAGAAGCAGTCAGCTTCGCCACAACAGTAGACAGAGATGTGAGTCGTGTGTGTGTAACCTGCAAACCTACGGCATCAATGACTAATGGCTTGATATGTGTGTAATCATTATTTTGTATCTCCTACTATACAGGGAAGGAAATCGGTGCGCTTTGGCGACTTCGCGTTCTGTGAGCAGGCCAAGTCAGTCATTGTGGTGAGTAGCCTGGTCTGGGGAGCTGGATGTATCTCATTGAAATCTCATGAGATGACAGATACCCGCATCCCACCGCTGCCACCAATTAAACCGTTAACAGTCATTTTTCAAGAGTCTATATATTAATCAGTGTGTGTGTGTGCGTGTGCAGAGGAACACGAGTCGTCAGTCCAAGCCCTTGCGGGTCCAGGTAATGCACTCCTCGGTGGTGGCTCACCAGTGCTTCGCTCTCAAAGCCCTCCACTGGCTGGGCCACGTAATAGGATACTCAGGTCAGTCTCCTTCCGCTCTCCTGACTATTAACTTGAGTATTGTCTACCTGCCGTTGGATTCTATTCTCCGTATCCTCTTGAAATATAAAGAACTTAACACAATATTTTATTAAATGCCACTCATAAATGGTTCATTGGGGGGGAAACCCGCGTTTGCGCAAGGGCCCATTGACAGTAGTTGTGTGTGTGTGTGTGTAGATGCTCTGAGGAGGATCCTGTGTCAGGTGGGCCTGGAGAGGGGGCCAGAGGGAGAGAACTCCTCCCTGGTGGACACACTCATGCTCTGTGACTCCAAGATGTGGAAAGGTGAGGAGGAAATGCATCCTTTTAGTTCTTCTGCCAGGTTTGGGAACAATTCCATTTTAATTTCACTCAATAATTTTAAAAAAATCTCATAGATTTTTTTATTTTAATTCACTTTAAGATTTTACTGAATTAGGACGGCATTGACCGACCCCCAACCCTGTCTCCTGCAATGCACATAAAACATAAACAACACTTCCATGAACACTGTTCTGACTCTAACACCCAATTTCCACTCCAGGAGCCAGGAATGTCTACCACCAGCTCTTTATGAGCAGCCTTCTCATGGACCTCAAATACAAGAAGCTGTTTGCTATCCAGTTTGCAAAAGTAAGCCTCTTCTTTTGATCCTTAATATGAAGAGCCAGTATGGCTGCCTATCACAGCTATGTGGGAAGTCATAGTGCATTCTGCATTAGGAGAAGGGCTAATGTCAAACCGCTTCTCCAGCTGACCCCCTTTAATGAGGAACTAATGTGTCAACATCACATCAGCAGGGGCGAGGATTTAGTCCTAATGTACATAAGTGCTAGCTCAATGTTTCTTCTGTGTAAACATACTAGGGATGCAAATTTCGTTCAATTTTGCTGCCGACTAACTGAGCCTCATTACCGGTCAACAAACTGTTCAAAAAAAATAATTAGTAAAATGATGTGACCAACAGAAAATACTATCAGAGGTCTGTATATAATGACGAGATGCTTATGTTTCCGCCCTAACAATGGGAGTCGTCCCAAGGCGGGAAGGCCCAGCATAGGCCCAGAATTAGCCCATAGAAACGCATTGGACTTATTTTGGACAGATTTTGGCGAGAGTTCAACTTCTCGCTTCGCCTCTTCCTCTCTGCATATAAGGACCTGACATTTTTCATTAAGAGCTTAATGGAAACATGCAGCAATAGCAAGCCTGTCGACTTACAGTCAAAAGGCTATAGCATGTCCTGTAATGAAGCAGCTAATAAAACATAATTTTCAAACATTTGCCCAAATGCAATTTGCAGAAAACACAATTCTAAACTGCGCACCTAATGCGAGCAATAGTGTATGTGACAGAGATGAAAATCTCTGTAAGAAACTTAGAAAGAGTGGGTATCTAATAGCAACTACTATGATGGGTTGCTAATATGACTAGGATTGTGCCTTTGGCTTCTGGACAATGAAAGAAAGTTGATATGAAAACTAATAGAACAGCAGAGAAATGCTGGTTGATGGCATGAGGATGTCTTTATAAAAAAATTGCCTCCACATTTCTATGAATGGATTTTCACAAGGTAAGACATGGCTCATTATTTGAAGTGAAGTAAAATGTTCAGGTATAGCTCATATAATTAAAAAGGTAATGTCGGACATTATTCATTCTAATCAGTTAGGTTTTTTTACATGGAAGATACATTGGAGATAATATAAGGCAAGTACTGGAAACAATAGAACACTATGTAAAATCTGGGAAACCAGGCCTGCTATTCATAGCAGACTTCGAAAAGGCATTTGAGAAAGTACGACTGGGGTTTATATATAAATGCCTGGAGCATTTCAATTTTGGAGAATCTCTTATAAAATGGGTTAAAATCATGTATAATAACCCTAGGTGTAAAATAGTAAATAATGGCTATTTCTCCTAAAGTTTTAAACTGTCAAGAGGAGTGAAACAAGGTTGTCCACTATCGTCATATCTATTTATTATGGCCATCGAGATGTTAGCTATTAAAATCAGATCCAACAATAATATCAAAGGATTAGAAATCCAGGGCTTAAAAACAAAAGTGTCATTGTACGCTGATGATTCATGTTTTCTTTTAAATCCACAACTTGAATCCCTCCACAGCCTCATAGAGGATCTAGATACATTTTCTAACCTCTCTGGATTACAACCAAATTATGAAAAATGTACTATATATTACGTATTGGATCGCTAAAAAGTAAAAAAATTACATTACCATGTAGTTTACCAATAAAATGGTCTGATGGAATACATATCCCAAATGAAATAAATGATCTCACTCCAATACATTTGAATAGAAAGTTAGCAAAAATAGATAAGATCTTGCTACCATGGAAAGGTAAATACCTGTCAATTTGTGGAACAATCACCTTGATTAACTCTTTAGTATTATCTCAGTTTACCTATTTGCTTATGTTCTTGCCTACGCCTAGCGAACAGTTTTTAAAATTATATCATCATTATATCAATCATTTTATTTGGAACGGCAAGCCAGACAAAATTAAACGGGCCTATTTATATAATGAATATGAATTCGGAGGACAGAAATGATTAAATATTAAAGCATTAGACCTATCACTAAAAGCTTCAATCATACAAAAGTTATACACTGCTAAAATAAATAAAGGGAACACTAAAATAACACATCCTAGATCTGAATGAATGAAATAATCGTATTAAATACTTTTTTCTTTACATAGTTGAATGTGCTGACAACAAAATCACACAAAAATGATCAATGGAAATCAAATGTATCAACCCATGGAGGTCTGGATTTGGACTCACCCTCGAAGTTAAAGTGGAAAACCACACTACAGGCTGATCCAACTTTGATGTAATGTGCTTAAAACAAGTCAAAATGAGGCTCAGTAGTGTGTGTGGCCTCCACGTGCCTGTATGACCTCCCTACAACGCCTGGGCATGCTCCTGATGAGGTGGCGGATGGTCTCCTGAGGGATCTCCTCCCAGACCTGGACTAAAGCATCCGCCAACTCCTGGACAGTCTGTGGTGCAACGTGGCGTTGGTGGATGGAGCGAGACGTGATGTCCCAGATGTGCTCAATTGGATTCAGATCTGGGGAACGGGCGGGCCAGTCCATAGCATCAATGCCTTCCTCTTGCAGGAACTGCTGACACACTCCAGCCACATGAGGTCTAGCATTGTCTTGCATTAGGAGGAACTCAGGGCCAACCGCACCAGCATATGGTCTCACAAGGGGTCTGAGGATCTCATCTCGGTACCTAATGGCAGTCAGGCTACCTCTGGCGAGCACATGGAGGGCTGTGCGGCCCCCCAAAGAAATGCCACCCCACACCATGACTGACCCATCGCCAAACCGGTCATGCTGGAGGATGTTGCAGGCAGCAGAACGTTCTCCACGGTGTCTCCAGACTCTGTCATGTCTGTCACATGTGCTCAGTGTGAACCTGCTTTCATCTGTGAAGAGCACAGGGCGCCAGTGGCGAATTTGCCAATCTTGGTGTTCTCTGGCAAATGCCAAACGTCCTGCACGGTGTTGGGCTGTAAGCACAACCCCCACCTGTGGACGTCAGGCCCTCATACCACCCTCATGGAGTCTGTTGCTGACCGTTTGAGCAGACGCATGCACATTTGTGGCCTGCTGGAGGTCATTTTGCAGGGCTCTGGCAGTGCTCCTCCTGCTCCTCCTTGCACAAAGGCGGAGGTAGCAGTCCTGCTGCTGGGTTGTTGCCCTCCTACGGCCTCCTCCACGTCTCCTGATGTACTGGCCTGTCTCCTGGTAGCACCTCCATGCTCTGGACACTACGCTGACAGACACAGCAAACCTTCTTGCCACAGCTCGCATTGATGTGCCATCCTGGATGAGCTGCACTACCTGAGCCAATTGTGTGGGTTGTAGACTCCGTCTCATGCTACCACTAGAGTGAAAGCACCGCCAGCATTCAAAAGTGACCAAAACATCAGCCAGGAAGCATAGGAACTGAGAAGTGGTCTGTGGTCACCACCTGCAAAACCAGTCCTTTATTGGGGGTGTCTTGCTAATTGCCTATAGTTTCCACCTGTTGTCTATTCCATTTGCACAACAGCATGTGAAATGTATTGTCAATCAGTGTTGCTTCCTAAGTGGACAGTTTGATTTCACAGAAGTGTGATTGACTTAGAGTTACATTGTGTTGTTTAAGTGTTCCCTTTATTTTTTTGAGCAGTGTACTTAAATCCGAATTGGTTCTCTAGCAAATTAGTAAGATTGTCTCACCCAATGTTCAAGAATGGCCTTATTCAGATTACAACCTCACACTTTCAGTTATTTGAAAAGGAAATAATCTCCCAAATATCACTATTTCTAAAACAAGCCATAGAAAGTTGGTTGCAATTTCAATTTAATCCTCCAGAAACAACAGAACAAATAATGCAACAAATATTGTGGTAAAACCCAAATATACTAATCGAGGTATAATCTTCGTAAATGATATCATCGGTAGGACTGGTGGAGTTATGTCGCACATGCAGCTAACAAAAACATATGGAAATGTCTGCTCTACCCAAAATTACAACCAAATAATTGCAACATTACCGCAAAAATGGAAGAGGAAAGTGGAAGGGGGAAAATGTAAGGAACTTGTCTGTCGGCCTTGCATTAAAGAACATAATTGATTAAAGAAAACTTTGATAAATAACAAAGTATACCAGTTTAATTTAAGGACCAAAGGATTGACAGCCGTCCCATATGGATTGCAAAATAGTTGGGAAGAGGTTTTTGACGTACCGATCCCATGGCATAGTGTTTATGAACTGATACGCAAAATGACGCCGGATTCAAAACTTTCAATGATTATATAAAAATGTTGCTACCAATAGAATGTTATTTATATGAGGGATACAATCTTCCCAGCTCTGCAGATTTTGCTGCAAAGAAACAGAATCATTAGATCATTTGTTTTGGTACTGTCCATTTGTAGCTTGTTTTTGGACACAGGTCCAGGAATGGCTAAAGGATTGCAATATTTACCTGGAGCTAAACCTGCAGATAGCATTACTGGGTGATCTGAAAAGTCAAAGTCAATCGATCAATAATATAATAATACTTTTAGCAAAAATTTTTATTTACAATCTGTAGAAACAATGAGAATAGAAAGGTTCAGAACTTTTTTGTAAAACATCACAGTACAGTTGAAAAATATATGGCAAATAGAAATCCAATATGGATGGTGTTAAGAGATAGGTGGGTGGTGTTGAATGGAGTTGAAGGATGGGACTAATAACAACTAATAACAACAAGATAACTAATAATGTAAGCATACTGTGTCCATAATAAGTATATAGGTTATACAGTGAGGGAAAAAAGTATTTGATCCCCTGCTGATTTTGTACGTTTGCCCACTGACAAAGACATGATCAGTCTATAATTTTAATGGTAGGTTTATTTGAACAGTGAGAGACAGAATAACAACAATGAAATCTAGAAAACACATGTAAAAAATGTTATAAATTGATTTTGCATTTTAATGAGGGAAATAAGTATTTGACCCCTCTGCAAAACATGACTTAGTACTTGGTGGCAAAACCCTTGTTGGCAATCACAGAGGTCAGACGTTTCTTGTAGTTGGCCACCAGGTTTTCACACATCTCAGGAGGGATTTTGTTCCACTCCTCTTTGCAGATCTTCTCCAAGTCATTAAGGTTTCGAGCCTGACGTTTGGCAACTCAAACCTTCAGCTCCCTCCACAGATTTTCTATGGGATTAAGGTCTGGAGACTGGCTAGGCCACTCCAGGACCTTAATGTGCTTCTTCTTGAGCCATTCCTTTGTTGCCTTGGCCGTGTGTTTTGGGTCATTGTCATGCTGGAATACCTATCCACAACCCATTTTCAATGCCCTGGCCGAGGGAAGGAGGTTCTCACTCAAGATTTGACGGTACATGGCCCCGTCCATCGTCCCTTTGATGCGGTGAAGTTGTCCTGTCCCCTTAGCAGAAAAACACCACCAAAGCATAATGTTTCCACCTCCATGTTTGACGGTGGGGATGGTGGTCTTGGGGTCATAAGCAGCATTCCTCCTCCTCCAAACATGGCGAGTTGAGTTGATGCTAAAGAGCTCCATTTTGGTCTCATCTGACCACAACACTTTCACCCAGTTCTCCTCTGAATCATTCAGATGTTCATTGGCAAACTTCAGATGGGCCCGTGTATGTGCTTTCTTGAGCAGGGGGACCATGTGGGCGCTGCAGGTTTCAGTCCTTCACAGCGTAGTGTTACCAATTGTTTTCTTGGTGACTATGGTCCCAGCTGCCTTGAGATCATTGACAAGATCCTCCCGTGTAGTTCTGGGCTGATTCTTCACCGTTCTCATGATCATTGCAACTCCACGAGGTGAGATCTTGCATGGAGCCCCAGACTGAGGGAGATTGACAGTTCTTTTGTGTTTCTTCCATTTGCGAATAATCGCACCAACTGTTGTCACCTTCTCACCAAGCTGCTTGGCGATGGTCTTGTAGCCCATTCCAGCCTTGTGTAGGTCTACAATCTTGTCCCTGACATCCTTGGAGAGCTCTTTGGTCTTGGCCATGGTGGAGAGTTTGGAATCTGATTGATTGATTGCTTCTGTGGACAGGTGTCTCCCTTTAAGAGTGTGCTCCTAATCTCAGCTCGTTACCTGTATAAAAGACACCTGGGAGCCAGAAATCTTTCTGATTGAGAGGGGGTCAAATACTTATTTCCCTCATTAAAATGCAAATCAATTTATAACATTTTTGACATGCGTTTTTCTGGATTTTTTTGTTGTTATTCTGTCTCTCACTGTTCAAATCAACCTACCATTAAAATTATAGACTGATCCTTTCTTTGTCAGTGGGCAAACGTACAAAATCAGCAGGGGATCAAATACTTTTTTCCCTCACTGTAGGTTGAGAGCTTTTGTGAAAGAGCACAGTTAGAAAGATATGGCATATAGAAGAAAACTGGATGGACATCATGAAAATGATTGGAGAGGTTGAGGGTAGAGGAAGTTCAGGAATAAAAACAAACAAAATAGAATTCTTGTAAAATTAACTGTCCATAAAATGTATATAGTATGTATAAGCTGGAAGGCCTAAGCATTGTTGTTCACTAGTTTACTCCAATTAGGGAAGGGGTGGTGGGGTTGGAAAGTAATAAAGGGAAATATATAAAAAAAAGGAAGTGTGTGTGTATGTGTATATTTATGTATATACACTGCTCAAAAAAAATAAAGGGAACACTTAAACAACACAATGTAACTCCAAATCAATCACACTTCTGTGAAATCAAACTGTCCACTTAGGAAGCAACACTGATTGACAATAAATGTCACATGCTGTTGTGCAAATGGAATAGACAACAGGTGGAAATTATAGGCAATTAGCAAGACACCCCCAATAAAGAAGTGGTTCTGCAGGTGGTGACCACAGACCACTTCTCAGTTCCTATGCTTCCTGGCTGATGTTTTGGTCACTTTTGAATGCTGGCGGTGCTTTCACTCTAGTGGTAGCATGAGACGGAGTCTACAACCCACACAAATGGCTCAGGTAGTGCAGCTCATCCAGGATGGCACATCAATGCGAGCTGTGGCAAGAAGGTTTGCTGTGTCTGTCAGCGTAGTGTCCAGAGCATGGAGGCGCTACCAGGAGACAGGCCAGTACATCAGGAGACGTGGAGGAGGCCGTAGGAGGGCAACAACCCAGCAGCAGGACTGCTACCTCCGCCTTTGTGCAAGGAGGAGCAGGAGGAGCACTGCCAGAGCCCTGCAAAATGGCCACAAATGTGCATGTGTCTGCTCAAACGGTCAGCAACAGACTCCATGAGGATGGTATGAGGGCCTGACGTCCACAGGTGGGGGTTGTGCTTACAGCCCAACACCGTGCAGGACGTTTGGCATTTGCCAGAGAACACCAAGATTGGCAAATTCGCCACTGGCGCCCTGTGCTCTTCACAGATGAAAGCAGGTTCACACTGAGCACATGTGACAGACGTGACAGAGTCTGGAGACGCCGTGGAGAACGTTCTGCTGCCTGCAACATCCTCCAGCATGACCGGTTTGGCGGTGGGTCAGTCATGGTGTGGGGTGGCATTTCTTTGGGGGCCGCACAGCCCTCCATGTGCTCGCCAGAGGTAGCCTGACTGCCATTAGGTACCGAAATGAGATCCTCAGACCCCCTTGTGAGACCATATGCTGGTGCGGTTGGCCCTGGGTTCCTCCTAATGCAAGACAATGCTAGACCTCATGTGGCTGGAGTGTGTCAGCAGTTCCTGCAAGAAGAAGGCATTGATGCTATGGACTGGCCCGCCCGTTCCCCAGACCTGAATCCAATTGAGCACATCTGGGACATCATGTCTCGCTCCATCCACCAACGCCACGTTGCACCACAGACTGTCCAGGAGTTGGTGGATGCTTTAGTCAGGGTCTGGGAGGAGATCCCTCAGGAGACCATCCGCCACCTCATCAGGAGCATGCCCAGGCGTTGTAGGGAGGTCATACAGGCACGTGGAGGCCACACACACTACTGAGCCTCATTTTGACTTGTTTTAAGGACATTACATCAAAGTTGGATCAGCCTGTAGTGTGGTTTTCCACTTTAATTTTGAGGGTGACTCCAAATCCAGACCTCCATGGGGTTGATCAATTTGATTTCCATTGATAATTTTTGTGTGATTTTGTTGTCAGCACATTCAACTATGTAAAGAAAAAAGCATTTAATAAGGTTATTTCATTCATTCAGATCTAGGATGTGTTGTTTAAGTGTTCCCTTTATTTATTTGAGCAGTGTATATGTATGTATGTATGTATATGTATATATATATATATATATATATGTATGTATATGTGTGTGTATGTATATATATATATATATATATATATATATATATATATATATATATATATATATATATATATATATCTATATATATATTTATTTATTTATTTGCGAGTAGAAAAAAAACATATGGGGGATTGGAAGTGATGCAGACAATTACATTGATGGAAGTTACAATCTATCTGCAATATTAAAGCTGATCTACCTCCTAAAAAATTTATAAAATCAAAAAATCAAAATCAGGTTTCAAACAATTATATTGCCTCAAGTTCACATTGCAAAGTGATGGGTGATGTAATGGTAGGCAGGCTATAGCCTATGTCTGGGCTTACAAAAGCAAGTTTCACTCCAGTAGCCTACAGGCTTTTTGAGGAGATACAGTGGGGAAAAGTATTTTGTCAGCCACCAATTGTGCAAGTTCTCCCACTTAAAAAGATGAGAGAGGCCTGTAATTTTTAATTAATGAACTGACATTTGACATTTTGTCATTTCTGTGTGGAGTCGGTGTGCCAAAATGAATCAAGGTGAGTCAGTTTAAACTCAGATGCCCTTGTATTTCAACACCCATCTCAAGATGCACATACAGTGGGGGGAAAAAAGTATTTAGTCAGCCACCAATTGTGCAAGTTCTCCCACTTAAAAAGATGAGATGCCTGTAATTTTCATCATAGGTACACGTCAACTATGACAGACAAATTGAGAAAAGAAAATCCAAAAAATCACATTGAAGGATTTTTTTATGAATTTATTTGCAAATTATGGTGGAAAATAAGTATTTGGTCACCTACAAACAAGCAAGATTTCTGGCTCTCACATACCTGTAACTTCTTCTTTAAGAGGCTCCTCTGTCCTCCACTCGTTACCTGTATTAATGGCACCTGTTTGAACTTGTTATCAGTATAAAAGACACCTGTCCACAACCTCAAACAGTCACACTCCAAACTCCACTATGGCCAAGACCAAAGAGCTGTCAAAGGACACCAAAAACAAAATTATAGACCTGCACCAGGCTGGGAAGACTGAATCTGCAATAGGTAAGCAGCTTGGTTTGAAGAAATCAACTGTGAGAGCAATTATTAGGAAATGGAAGACATACAAGACCACTGATAATCTCCCTCGATCTGGGGCTCCACGCAAGATCTCACCCCGTGGGGTCAAAATGATCACAAAAATCCCAGAACCACACGGGGGGACCTAGTGAATGACCTGCAGAGAGCTGGGACCAAAGTAACAAAGCCTACCATCAGTAACACTCTACGCCGCCAGGGACTCAAATCCTGCAGTGCCAGACGTGTCCCCCTGCTTAAGCCAGTACATGTCCAGGCCCGTCTGAAGTTTGCTAGAGTGCATTTGGATGATCCAGAAGAGGATTGGGAGAATGTCATATGGTCAGATGAAACCAAAATAGAACTTTTTGGTAAAAACTCAACTCGTCGTGTTTGGAGGACAAAGAATGCTGAGTTGCATCCAAAGAACACCATACCTACTGTGAAGCATGGGGGTGGAAACATAATGCTTTGGGGCTGTTTTTCTGCAAAGGGACCAGGACGACTGATCCGTGTAAAGGAAAGAATGAATGGGGCCATGTATCGTGAGATTTTGAGTGAAAACCTCCTTCCATCAGCAAGGGCATTGAAGATGAAACGTGGCTGGGTCTTTCAGCATGACAATGATCCCAAACACATCGCCCGGGCAACGAAGGAGTGGCTTCGTAAGAAGCATTTCAAGGTCCTGGAGTGGCCTAGCCAGTCTCCAGATCTCAACCCCATAGAAAATCTTTGGAGGGAGTTGAAAGTCCGTGTTGCCCAGCGACAGCCCCAAAACATCACTGCTCTAGAGGAGATCTGCATGGAGGAATGGGCCAAAATACCAGCAACAGTGTGTGAAAACCTTGTGAAGACTTACAGAAAACGTTTGACCTGTGTCATTGCCAACAAAGGGTATATAACAAAGTATTGAGAAACTTTTGTTATTGACCAAATACTTATTTTCCACCATCATTTGCAAATAAATTAATTACCAATCCTACAATGTGATTTTCTGGATTTTTTTTCTTCTCATTTTGTCTGTCATAGTTGACGTGTACCTATGATGAAAATTACAGGCCTCTCTCATCTTTTTAAGTGGGAGAACTTGCACAATTGGTGGCTGACTAAATTTTTTTCCCCACTGTACTCTCGCGATGTCTGACAGGTGGTAGTCTATTCCGCTCGTCAAACTAGGCTCAGTATGCTGAGTATGCTGAGCACGTTGTGATTAATGAAATGCCTGACGACTAACGAATATACACACGCGGCAATTTAATTCCTCTCAACATTATGCAAATTACCTATAGAAAGATAAGCATGACCGGTCAAATGTATTTCCGTCAGCTAACCGATTTAACGGTTAACCGTTAACATCCCTAAAACATACAGTTAGGCTATAGCTATTAAAGAGAATTTGATACTGTCTTGAATTGAAGATTGATGTGGCAAACAAATGTAATGTATGAATATATATGAGTGTTTCATAAAAAGATCATCCCATGAGTTCTCTTGACAGACTGACACCATACCCATTTGGTCATGTAAACACACACACATTGCCAGTTTCCCCACACACACCAAAGCAGGTATAGTCTTATCACAACAGTAGATTGAGGCTGGCAAGGGTGTTTTGGCACCAGGCCTGGATGGGGCGTTAACTGCTCCCATCACATCCTTTTACTCTGTCCTCCTGGGTGGCATAGCTGAGAGGATGGAAAGACAGCAGGCTTTACCTCTGATCTGCTTTCCTCTCAGCCTGCTTGGAATGTAACACAGCCCCACACACTCCCAATCCCTATCGGACCCGCTGACCCCAAAATCCTAGGATGTCCGCTCTGTTCACACACACCCAAAGCCAAAGTTCTACAGGTGTCCTGAGCTGAACCTGAGACCATAGATATGCACTCACTAGATCACACGAGCTAAGACTTAGACAGGATATTTGAAAAAATTGGCTGGCCAAAATCTTACGTGGAGGAATATTGAATCCAAACTTTGATTAGACTCAATTGGTCTCTGTTGCTATCTTGTGATTCTATATCTATGCTCTCTGAGACCTGGGTGGTCAAGGACCAGAGGGCTTTAGAGGCTTAGCAGGGGGAGTAGGATGAAGTTGCCCTTAGACACTGATCTGAGGTCAGTTTTGCTTTCCCCCTCCAAAAATGGTTAAGCTTACGATTTGGCAAGCAAGCTGATCCTAGATCTGTGTCTAGGGGTAACTGCTCACCAGAGCTTAGAAAGGGATTGTGGGAGGGGGAAGGGGGGGCCCACGGCCTTTGCCTAGGAAGTGAATGTCCCCCTTGTTATTTAGAATTACCGGCGCCTCCAGACAGATTTTATGGAGGATGATCACGAGCGTGTAGTGTCAGTGACTTCTCTGTCAGTTCAGCTCTTCACCGTC
Organism: Coregonus clupeaformis; assembly: GCF_020615455.1. Lineage (NCBI taxonomy): Eukaryota > Metazoa > Chordata > Actinopteri > Salmoniformes > Salmonidae > Coregonus > Coregonus clupeaformis. The sequence goes on along the minus strand of NC_059192.1, from coordinate 39,510,231 downwards.
CCCACCATGGTGAGTACCCCCAACCCCACGCCTGACCGCACACCTCTCAACACACACACCTTCTCTTCTTCTCTTGTCTTCCCCATGCCACTGCTGTTAGAATTATGAGCGCTTGCAGAGCGACTATGTGAAAGATGACCACGACAGGGAGTTCTCGGTCACTGACCTCTCGGTGCAAATGTTCACAGTGCCCTCCCTGGTGAGTACTGGCCGCACGGGTCGGGGTGACGTGAGTTAGTTCCACCCGAGATGGGACGCATGCTGAAAAATGTTAGACTGTTAATTGATGTCATGTCCATAGAGAAAAAGTATGGCCATCTTAATCACGATTGAAAAGGCTGTTGCATGCCAAGCTGATGTTGGATGTGATTTTTCTTAAGTAAAACAACATTATACAGCTAGGATCCCATTTCATGTGTTTATCACAATAACTATTATTTAAATGAAAATGTTAAATATTTGTGATTGTCACCCTAGCGAAAAGTACGCTGTTCCAGTTGTAGGCTAATGCTGTAGTGTAGTTTAAAGGGATACTGCGAGATTCTACTTACCCAGAGTCTGATGAACTCGTGGATACCATTTTTATATCTCTGCGTGCAGTATGAAGGATGTTAGTGGTAGTTTTACGAGCCAATGCTAACTAGCGTTAGCGCAATGACTAACTCTACAGGTAGGGTAGCATAACCGCTAACGTCCTTCATACTGCACCCAGAGACATAAAAATGGTATCCACGACTGGGTAATTAGGGCTTAAATGCCAGAATATCGCAGTATCCCTTTAAGGCTGTAGTATATTGTCATATTTTTACATAGATTTGCCTAGATTGATTTGCCAAGATGATTTGACTCCAGAATGTCCTGCTACTTGAGGCCTCTAACCCTCTTCCTCTCCCCCATGGCCCAGGCGCGGATGCTGATCACAGAGGAGAACCTAATGACCACCATAATCAGGACCTTTGTGGACCACCTGCGCCACCGCGACCTGCAGGGCCGCTTCCAGTTTGAGCGCTACACCGCCCAGCAGGCTTTCAAGTTCCGTCGTGTCCAGAGCCTCATCGGAGACCTCAAGTAAGATGAATGCGCGAACACTTACACACACACACAAACACTGGGCAATGTGTGTGTGTTGATTAGTTGAGTAAGTGTTGTACAAAGCCAGTGTGTGTTGTGAACAATATTGTTGTGTGTGTGTGCAGGTACGTCCTCATCAGTCGGCCCACAGAGTGGAGTGACCAACTCAGGGAGAAGTTCCTGGAGGGACTGGACACCTTCCTGGAGCTGCTCAAGTGCATGCAGGTAAGGACAAGTCACCAATAGTGGTGGGAGACTGGGAGTCCATAACCCCTCTGGGCATGATTGAGACTATACAGGTCTATGGAACAGAGTGATGATGTGTCTATGTGCATCTCGGTAGTCTAAAGGTCTCTCTTTGTCTCCCCTCATTCACTAACACTGCCCTAAAAAATAAGATTGGTGAAAGAACTATGATGGTAGCCTAGCCTTTAGTAGAACTTGCTTCCACCTGTCCAGTTCTTTCACATCAGAGAAGATAGAGGAAATTAGATTAGAGGAATACATTTTAGACTAATATGATCCTCCCCATGTCTGGTTCATTTGGGGGTAGTGTTAAGGAGAGTCTGTGCGTTCTGTCTCGCCCTAATCAGGGAATGGACCCGGTTGTGAGGCAGGTGGGACAGCACATTGAGATGGAGCCTGAGTGGGAGGCAGCCTTCACTCTGCAGATGAAGCTCACACACATCATCTCCATGATGCAGGAGTGGTGCGCCACAGATGTGAGTGTCTGGACATATACATGTGCACATGAACACACACACTTTCTCTCTCACAAACTCACACTCTATTGCTCACTCACAAACATGCACCTGCCTTTTCTCGCCTGTGTTCCTACTGTTTTTTGTGTGTGTACAGGAGCGTGTGCTGATTGAAGCCTATAAGAAATGCCTGACAGCACTTACACACTGCCACAGTGGCTTCACCGACGGGGAGCAGCCCATCACACTTAGCATATGTGGACATTCTGTGGACACTATCCGCTACTGTGTCTCTCAGGAGAAAGTCAGCATCCACCTGCCTGTGTCCCGCTTACTAGCAGGTAGGACACATGCACACAGCTGAATGACAGACCATTAATGGTTTGGCTATGATATTGACGGAGAGTCTACACATTGTTAATATGGTCACTGCTTTTTCTGTTTAGGTCTCCACGTTCTCCTCAGTAAGATAGAGGTGGCCTACAGATTCCCTGAACAGCTTCCACTGGTAAGTAGGGCTGTTACGGTGACTGTATTACCGCCACACCGGCAGTCACGGGTCATGACCGCAGAAAATTCCACGTGACTGTTTAGTCATGGTAACTAGGCTTCTCCAAGCTCTGATGCTGCTGATGGTCATTAGTAGCCTACCAAACTTGCTAACTGCCTGGTAACTCAGCACTCTATTGTCCCTCTAATCACTCTGACATCAATGCAAATATAATCCAAAATGTAATCAAACAATTAATGAGAGCCCATGAGCCCATGTTGCGCAACATTTCGATAGGCTATGCAATTGCGAGAGAAAACAGAGTTTTGATGGCCTATTATATTTATTTCTCAACTTTCCTAATATTAAGCACATTGCTTCCCTTTATAACAGGAGTATAGCCTACCTGGCTGGCATGAAAATGAACCATGGGAAAGCGTCCTCCATTCACAATTGAAGTGCATAGATGACATGTTTTTTTCCCCCTGCCCCTGTTTCGAGACCGGTGCATGATAATGGTCCATTCTAAATCAAAACAAATTTCACAAATATATTATTTAGTATATGTAAATACAAGATTAAATCAAGAATAGTCTGATGGGTGACAATATTAGCCTATCACTTGTGAATGATATATTATCACTTGTGAATGATGCCCAGCTTGTGTGCAGTAAGGCATGAAACAGCGCATGCTTTTCTTTTGAGACTTTTTCTTATCCTAATCGCACACCTCATGTAGCCTAGCCCATAGGCCTATATTTTCTGATAATGTTTGTATTACAACTAAAGTGGCCAAATAACTTCTTAAAATTAAGCAGATTAATCAACCGGTGTAGAGCCTAACTGGCATACATAGGCGGCGCGTGAGTTTCAAGTTTGGGGAAGAACATTTTTACCATAAAAATGCACCTATATAATAAAGCATTACATGCATAATTGCAGTCACTTTTGAGAATGGTGTTTTCCCGCTAATTGATAGCATTTTGGAACATTCACGCTTATAGCCTTCTGCCGTGTGCGCATTGCTGTGCTTATAATGTGAAGAAATAGCCTAATAGTTTATTAACTTTTATTAGTTTTTTTTTATTCAAATCTTTTTTGTTTGTTGTTGTTGTACATTTACCCCTTTTTCTCCCCAATTTTGTGATATCCAATTGGTAGTTACAGTCTTGTCCCAACGCTGCAACTCCCTGCGGACTCGGGAGAGGCGAAGGTCGAGAGCCATGTGTCCTCCGAAACACAACCCTGCCAAGCCACACTGCTTCTTGACACACTGCTCGCTTAACCCGGAAGGCCAGCCGCACCAATGTGTCGGAGGAAACACCGTCCAGCTGGCGACCGAAGTCAGCTTGCAGGCGCCCGGCCAAACCCTTCCCTATCCCAGACGACGCTGGGCCAATTGTGCGCCGCCTCATGGGTCTCCCGGTCACGGCCAGCTCTGACGCAGCTGGCTGTGTCAGCCTCAAGCAATGCAGTGCCTTAGACCGCTGCGCCACTCGGGAGGCCCCAGTTTATCAACATTTTAACCTAAACGTTCTGATCTGTTGCGTCAGCCTCATTGCTTTTAAAAGGTTTTTTGATGCTAGTGGTTGTATTAATCTGTCGCTGTCCCAGACTATGTTTGGAATATTTATTTGTCGTACAGAAGCACAAGTTGACCAATAGCATAGGTCAACTTTTGTACTATGGGGGATAGTAGATTGACATAGGGTAGTGCTTTTGCGTTAGGCCTGCTCATCTTGTTGGCTGACAAAGTAAATGTGGACAGTTCTTCTTTTCAATATGCGCCTCGGAATTTGATAAGGACACGCGCAGTTGCGTCACAGATGTGTCTGTCTTCACTTGTAGCCTGTGAGAAGGACCCTAGATGCCTGCTAGGACCCAATCACGTGACAGGTATTGGTTAATAAGAATTGAGATGCAGTATCTGAGAGAGCCATGTGAGTGAGAGGTGCTTCGGAGCACAGTGGGGAGAAGGGAATTATGATTATTATATTTAGTCCAAGGGCACAACGGCCACTGGCTGCAAAAGGTATGGATTTGTTTAGGGAGACGGCCACACAAAGGGGATGCCGCCAGGAAATTCGAGGCATTATCAAGTGCTTGTCAAATTGTGAGTGAGAGACTGATGAAGTGTGTACAGCCTGCGCAAAAAACAAAGCGGAGCTCATGTCTTTTCATGAAACTTTTTTCAAATCATCATTAGTCGCATCATGCAGCCTTAGAATGTATTAAAAATCAAAACATATAGCCCAACGTTTGTATCACAACTAATGTTACATAAATAAGTAAAGTAAGCATATAGGAGGATCGGTTTCTTTGTTAACCGCTCAACACAGAATAGCCGCATGTGCGCACTTCCTCAAATCGTTTGGAGAAAATATCCTTTCTTTTTTATTCAGCTTTGTTCAATTGTATTCTTCATACTATAAAATAATGCCACGGAATTCTAAGCAAATCTTGTCTGCTAAATGAACTAGAGTAGCCCACAGCCATTTGGCACAGCCAGATCAGGGCCTAACATAAGGACAACTCAGTATGCTATTCTGTTCTTCTGAAATGGACTACATTTTCTTCATATCATGTTTCTTTAGACCGGGCTAAAATAAATAATGGATTTATTGTGATGGTGTAGGCTATATTAAATTGATTTATTAGACTTGTTAAAATGTGGATGTTCCAAAGGTCTGCGTCAATGGCTTGTAGGCTATGCGTAGAAGCCAGGTGATGCTAAATGTGTTTTTCAATTACCGTGAGACGGCAGTTATTTGCTTGACTGTAATGTAATGCCTGCCACAGCCCTAGTGGTAAGCTTGCAGGAGTGTCTCTGTGTATTGTTGTAACAGCTTGCCTTGGCAAAACGTGTGTGTCTTCTAATAAATATATCTCATTGTCTACAGAGTGAGCTAAGCCCCCCCATGCTAATAGAACACCCCCTTCGCTGCCTGGTCCTCTGTGCCCAAGTGCACGCTGGGATGTGGAGGAGAAACGGCTTCTCATTGGTCAATCAGGTAACATTTCCCCTTCCATCACTATATTACCTTTCTTACTCTGCGCTGTATATCAAATCAAATTTTATTTGCCACGTGTCGAATACAACAGGTATAGACCTTACAGTGAAATGCTTACTTACAAGCCCTTAACCAACAATGCAGTTTTAAGAAATAAAAAAGTAAGTTAAGTAAAAAAATAGAAGTAGCAAATAATTAAAGAGTAGCAGTAAAATAAAATAACAATAGGGAGGCTATATACAGGGGGTACCGGTACAGAGTCAATGTGCGGGGGCACCGGTTAGTCGAGGTAATTGAGGTAATATGTACATGTGGGTAGAGTTATCAGAACACTAACACGTGTGTTGTTGTTGTTGTTGTTGTTCTTGTGGCATTTATAATGAAGATAGTTCATAGTGTACTCTGGTTGCAGATCTACTACTACCACAATGTCAAGTGCAGAGTGGAGATGTTTGACAAGGACCTCATTATGCTGCAGGTCAGTTTGTTGCTTCAGCTGACAACATAATGATGCTAATGTTAAACATCGTGTTACAGGCTTTAACAAGTGTGCGTGTCTGTCGATGTTTGTGTGTTCTCTACAGGCCGGAGCTTCCATGATGGATCCCAACCACTTCCTGATGATAGTCCTGAGCCGCTTCGAGCTCTACCACATCTTCAGCTCCGCCGACTGCAGGAAGAGATACAACAGGGAGAACACCAACAAGGTCTGCTCTCTCACTGACAATGACAACTTCGATTAGGCTTTATACTCTTGCTTAAACTCAGTGTGTGTCCATCTCTGACTGACCTGTGTCTGTTAGGACTTGGTCCAGCAGAGCAACACTCTAATAGAGGAGATGCTGCACCTCATCATGATGGTTGTGGGTGAGTGCCACACTATGCTACTGCTCATTAGGACTTGTTTTGTTTCAGCATACATTGTTTGAGTACTCTGAGCCTCTGTTTGACTTGTTTCCTTTATGTTATTGACCTTTTTTAAAGGTGGGTAAATGGTTGTGGTTTGGCTGGCGGTACAATACCTGATGGGTATGTGTGTTGTTTCAGGTGAGCGCTTTGAAGCTGGTATCGGCCAGGTGGAAGGCTGTGACGAGATCAAGCGGGAGATTATTCACCAGCTGTGTATTAGACCCATGGCCCACAGCGAGCTGGTCAAAGCCCTGCCTGAGAACGTAAGGCATTTAGCTCTCTCTGTCTGTCTGTGTCTCTCTCTCTTCTCTTCTCTCTCTCTCTTCTCTCTCTCTTCTCTCTCTCTCTCTCTCTCTCTCTCTCTCTCTCTCTCTCTCTCTCTCTCTCTTCTCTCTCTCTCTCTCTCTCTCTCTCTCTCTTCTCTCTCTCTTCTCTCTCTCTTCTCTCTTTCTCTCTGTCTCTCTCTTTCTTCTGTCTCTGTCTCTGTCTCACCACACCTAGATCAGGCTGACTTCCCGGCTGCAGTTTTCACTTGGAATAGCTCAACAACGAGTTATAGCCAAAAATATTTAACTGGTGACATAAGCTGTCCTGGCATCTGCTTAGACAGCTCCCATTTCCCATGATCTACACATAATCTGGACTTTTGAGTTGGATGATTTCACTGCAAATGAATTAATAGTGTATCTATTTGACTAGCCTGTCACCTAGTGGTGAATCTAGGCAGTGCAGAACAGGTGCAAGTCAAAAGCTAGTAATCTCGGACGGTTAACCCAGAACTAAAATCTTGCATGATTTGGTCAGATATGTTTACATAGTCTGTCCATTAAGCTTGGCCAAATTACCGCTACAAATGGCTTGGAACAAGGCTATTCTAAAGCGAACCCCAGTATGTGTCTGACACTACTCTGTCCCTTAGGAGAACAAGGAGACTGGTATGGAGAGAGTGATCGACTGTGTTGCTTCGTTTAAGTAAGTAGCTTTCTTTAGTTGTTTGATGTTACATTAAGATTCAACTGACCACCCAGGTTGTTAATGTAAAATAGTTTGTTCCTGTTTACTTGGCTAAATGAAGATCAGACAATTGGATATGGATGATGCGCTCATTGTGTCCAGTTGTGTGACATGTTGATCACGCATGCCCTTTGTGCCCACAGGAAGCCTGGCGTGACAGGCAGAGGGCTGTATGAGCTCAGGCCAGAGTGTGCCAAGCAGTTCAACCTCTACTTCCACCACTACTCCCGGGCTGACCAGTCCAAGGCAGAGGAAGCCCAGAGAAAGCTGAAGAGACAGAATGGAGAGGACACAGGTAGAGAGTCTCAACCAGAAACACTTCCTTCATCCCTGTGGTGTTGGTCGTGGGATACAAGAACATCTTGAAATTAGTATTAAATGGAATTGATTATATGTGATTATTGCAGACATTGTGGTGATTGGTTGTGGTCTTTCAGCGGTGTCAATCGAGTGCTGCTTTGTTCTGACTATATACACTAAGTGTACAAAACATTAGGAACACCTGCTCTTTCCATGACAGACTGACCAGGTGAATCCAGGTGAAAGCTATGATCCCTTATTGATGTCACCTGTTAAATCCACTTCAATCAGTGTAGATGAAGGGGAGGAGACCGGTTAAAGAAGGATTTTTAAACCTTGAGACATGGATTGTGAATATGTGCCATTCAGAGGGTGAATGGGCAAGACAAAAGTGCCTTTGAGCGGGGTATGGTAGTAGGTGCCAGGCGCACCGGTTTGTGTCAAGAACTGCAACGCTGCTGGGTTTTTTACGCTCAACAGTTTCCCATGTGTATCAAGAATGGGCCAACACCCAAAGGACATCCAGCCAACTATACACAACTATGGGAAGCATTGGCGTTAACATGGGCCAGCATCCCTGTGGAATGCTTTCGACACCTTGTAGAGTCCATGCCCCGACGAATTTAGGCTGTTCTGAGTGCAGAAGGGGGGGGGGGGGCAACTCAATATTAGGATGGTGTTCTTAATGTTTTGTACACTCAGTTTAAGTATGTGTGTGTTGTAGCCCTCCCTCCTCCAGTGCTGCCCCCGTTCTGCCCGCTGTTTGCCAGCCTGGTTAACATTCTGCAGTGTGACGTGCTGCTGGGCATGCTGGGAGCCGTGCTGCAGTGGGCCGTGGAGCCCAGCGCAGGACACTGGTCTGAGTCCATGCTGCAGAGGGTGAGGGAGACCAGGACCACACTGTGTGTGTGCGTGTACATGTGTTAGAGAAAGTGTGTGTGTTAGTGTCCTACTTAGTTTATTTGCGGGACCATTAGAGGTATCTCTGTACATAACTTTGTCTCTCTCTCCAGGTGCTCCACTTAATAGGCATGGCTCTACTGGAGGAACAGCAGCAGTTAGAGAACAGTAGTGAAGACAGTGACGTCTGCTTCAACTTCACCCTCAAAATGTCCTGTAAGTTTCTCTCTCTTAGCCTGGGTTCCAGTTTGTTTGAGTTATCATTCCACTGCTTGCCACTCCTTGTCATGCTAAACATGATGCGGAGTACAAGGAGTGGATTGTTAGCCTGAAATCCAGAACGTGTTTTGCTAACTTTCTCTCCCTCTCTGTCACTCTGAAACTGTATCTGTGAAACTGAAAAGGGAGAATACCTGCACACTGTGAAGTTTGACAGTTTGAACGACCCAGATTTTTAAAATAGCACCATTTGTAATATTTCCACTACTTTTTAACTAGTGTATATACTGCCCTGTGTGTATCCTAGGCCCAGGGGAAGCCCCCAGTAACACAGCCAGTGTCCTGGCCCTCCTGGAGAACCTACAGAATGCCCCTCACCTGGAGGTCCACAAGGATATGATCCGCTGGATCCTCAAGGTGGTGCAGCGTTATTACAACCTCCACTACCAATACAACTCTCACAGTTAGGGTGACCACATTTGAATTACCCAAATGTGGGACAACGGGAAGATTTTGCTGGACAGTGTAGCCTATACATGAATAATTTTTCCCCACACACACATCTCCTTCCCGCTGGCATGTTGCCTTCTCTTTTGCCTTGCGCAAAATTTTGTGATGCATAAATGAGACCACTTGTGTGTGTGTGTGTGTGTGGCTGTTTTATGAAAATCTGGGAATATTTGGCCAAGGAAACATTTCTGGTTGGTCTCAGGGAATGTAAACAGTTAGGAAGCGAGACTTTTAAAAGAAACGGGTTTGAGTGAAGTAGCAGCAAATACGTTGAATGAGCATGGAGAGCCTGAAATGACCTTATCTTTCAGTCTAACACGGCTATTTACTTATTTTTGTAGCTCTTCGTTAGACGCACACTTTTTGTAAGTAGTTAACTATCCTCTCCAAGTTTATCTGGAATTTACCCCGAAAGGATTTGACAAATGTGATTGGGTGACGATATGACATTGGCCTCCTGCACTGTGCAGAAGATCAGATCTCAACAACGATTGGAGAAGTGTTTAACATCACCAGTAACACATCCTTATGATATATCTTGTCATAAGTGCAACGTGACTGCAAAAGATACAGGTTGGAATGTCTATTCTCGTCAAATGAATTGGATGTTTCCCTAAAATACGGGACAAATCAACACTTTTTGTAAAAAAATGATTTGTTGATAAAATCCGGGACATGTTTGTTTGGTTGCGGGACAAAGGGTCAACATTCGGGACTGTCCCGCACAATCTGGGACATGTGGGCACCCTACTCACAGTAGACATCTTATCCAAGGGTGACATCTAGCATTTGAGTTGGTACACTGCAATATTGTACATGCCATGGCCACCAAGAGACAGCATGCAACCAGTGGTCCTCATGACTAATACATATCCACGATTACTTCCAATGTCAGAGTACAAAGATTTATTATTATTATAATTTATTCTGTACCTTTACTGTTTGCCGAGGTAATATTATTGTGTCCCTGTGCAGACGGTGGCCAGCATTAAGACAATGCGGGAACGTACCGTCTCCACCTCTACAGTGACCGCCAGCGGCAGCCACAGTCAGGAAGAGGTGGGTCTAGTGCATCTATGACCATTTCTTTGGTTTCTCATGAATTTAATTCAAAAATATATTGCCACATCTGCGTCTCCCCTCCTTCAGACAGTGTGTGATAAGGACAAGGCAGAGAGGAAGAGGAAGGCGGAGATGGCTCGCCTTCGCAGGGAGAAGATCATGGCCCAGATGTCAGAGATGCAGAGACACTTTATCAATGAGAACAAGGAGCTGTTCCAGCAGAGTCTGGAGGAGCTGGATGCCTCCACCTCTTCCTCACTGGAGCACAGGTACTGACAACACACACAGTTTTAAACTCTATCCCCCACCACACAAATACTTGTATTTCACCACCCAATCCCCACCCTAAACTCAATCAAACTTTATAAGCCTGTCTCTCATCCCCCCCCCCCCACTCCTGCAGCCCCACGTCGTCAGATGCAGCCCTGGTGTGTGTGGGCCCCAGGCGGTCACGTCCCGGGGAGAAGAGGCAGGTTGTTACGTGTATCCTGTGCCAGGAGGAGCAGGAGATCCGGGCTGACGGCAAGGCCATGGTGCTGGCTGCTTTCGTCCAGCGCTCCACCGTCATGTCCAAGAACCGCAAAAGACCACCGCACGACCCCGGTGAGAGAAAGAGAGAATGGAGGGCCTTAGGTCACAGATGGGTAGAAGTTGCCCTTAGGTACAGATCTAGGATCAGCTTTCCCTCCTCCAAATTGTTACTTTAACGATTAAGATCAGTGTCAACGGGCATCTTCATCCTACATCCCTTCCATGGTCTTGTCTATTTCTGGGTTTTGTCTGTGAATGATATACTAGCATTGCTTGAGTTACCTCTTTGGTGTGTGTTTTCCAGAGCGTTACGACCCTCTCTTCATGCACCCTGACCTGTCGTTTGGCACACACACAGGCAGCTGTGGCCACATCATGCACTCTCACTGTTGGCAGAGGTGAGCCAGGCTCATGGTTCTACAACACACTGGTAGTAGAGGACCCGATATGCATAAATATGTTTTGGGGGAGACCCGTTCCGAGGATAACTAGACTGTTCCGTATATACCTGGTCGGATCCAGACCCGATCTGAGTGAGAAAAGCAGCGGAAAATAAAAAATGAAAGCTACTTTATTAACCAGAGCTGATAAAGCGCGAGGGAGAGGAGATAAGAGGCAGGGGCCGTGTTGAGTGGGGAGGCTACTGAGCGAGTGACAGGGAGGACGGAGGGAGAGACAGCAACCAACCAAGCCGACTCGCGCTATAGTAGACTAATAGCTGCCATAGCTAGGTTATTTATCATCCAATATGATTACGTAGTACCTGTCTTGACTACTGCATCAAACCGGGAGAGGCTAGTTAAGCTAGCTAGCTAGGTTTATTGAGGATGCATTCGCTTTCTCGTCCTACACAGTTCTCCTTTAACTTTTAATTTGATCATTTTAATTCCATCTTCCATTGATTAGATATCTCCTAACTTTTGCCACATGGACACTCTGACTGTAGCCTATTGCCGCTTTGATGACTTATGATTGGCCAACAACATGCTACACTGGCCACTCTCTTGAAAAGCAAAGAGCAGCAGCATAAATTATAAAATTTCTCCCTCTACCTCAGCAGTCTCATTCGGATCTGTATGGGTCCTTCCGGACAAGTCGGTTAAAATTACACATACCAATCCGACCTGTGACATTATTTAGAATTCTGGATCGGGTCTCGGGTATTCGGGTACAGGTGAATCCGTGAAGATCTCTAACTGGCAGTATACCACATACAGGGGATTGTGTAGAATTGAAGGTTTGGATCTTGAGGTCGAAGGATTCTTTGGGCCTGCAGAGGGGTTGGGTTATGGTCTCTGGAAATGAAAAACTCTGGACAATAGTTTTCATCTCGTGTGTGCAGGTACTTTGAGGCGGTGCAGGCCAAGGAGCAGCGGCGTCAGCAGCGACTGCGTGTCCACACCAGCTACGATGTGGGGAACGGGGAGTTCCTGTGTCCGCTGTGCGAGTGCCTCAGTAACACCGTCATCCCCCTGCTCCCCCGCACTAAGGGCTCCAGCAGGTACCCAATCTCTCTCTCACACACACACACACACACACACACACATAGTCTCATGTTGTTTCCTCCTTTCCTTTATCTGTGCTGATCTGAAAATGGATAGGTGAAAGCAGAAGGTCTATAGTGAATTCTCAATGGTAATTGACTTTCCCCGTCCAATACCGTTTAGATTAGTACAGATGAAGGAGACTAAGAGAGGAAGCCACTTAAGACTATTGAGATGCACCCTCGGTCAGGAAACCAAACCTTTGACTGGTAGTGGGTACATGGCCACAGCAACCACAGACTGCTTAGTGGTTGTCACGAGATTAATCCCCTCTGGTCACTCGCTTCTCATTCACCGGTTCCCCAGTCCATCCCCCCAGTTAAACCAGTGTAATCCCCTTGAGCATTCTGATGTCACTGGTACCACTCTCACACGAGGTCAAGGCTCAATCGTCACCTCCACAACCACAGAGGTAATTCAGGCCATTCACACTTTCACATAGAGAGGGCTGAGAAAAGGTCTCAAAGATTGAAAAACAAAAGAAAAAGTTAGCAAACGTATATGTTAGTTCTTTTTATACAATTCTGGTCAATATTGTAAAATAAAATGTGATTACCTGGTTAAATAGATACATATCAATCAAAGAACGGCTTTGATTCATCTATACCAACAGCCTTGTTATTAGCATGTCAAATGAAGAAGCAAGGGCCAGCCCGTATTAATATGCTGTCCATAAGTGTATTAATGAGTAGGTCAAGGCATTGTCCAGTCCACTGACCGTCTCCCCCTCTCCAGTTGTGAGCAGCCTAGTCTGGGTCAGTGGCTAATTACCAGCGGTCAGCAGATTAAGGCCATGCACTCTGCCCACAGGAAACTCCAGCCCATCAGTGAGTATTGGAACACAGATCATTGTATTACCGCAACACACATTCTTGTCGTCCGACAAATGTCTGTCATTATTACACCGAGGTCCCGTTACACCGGTGTAGAGAGGAAGTAGTGCTAGAAACACTACTGTATGTCTGTGTATGCCTTCATGTTATGTCACTAAACTGTGTGTGTATAGGTGCAGACACTGTTGAAGAGACGGTGGAAGAGGAGTGCCCTGCTCCTGAGGGTTTCAGAGTGGACTACATTCCCATGTAAGTGACCCTTGAGGGAATATGAGAGAAATGCTTTGGGGACAGGACAGTTGACAAAGTCTTGAGATTAGTTTGAATGACTTGTATGTTGACTTGCCTGTGTCTTTTTTTTTTTTTTTTTTTCAGGAATCCCTACTCCAGCACCATAAAGGAGATGCTGACCACTTTTGGGACAGCGACCTACAAAGTTGGCCTTAAGGTACACCCCAATGAGCAGGACCCTCGTGTCCCCATCATGTGCTGGGGCAGCTGTGCCTACACCATCCAGTCCATAGGTGAGAACAACACACACACACACACACACACACACACACACACACACACACACACATTTGTTTTACTATCCTTGTGGGGACCAAACAATTGATTCCAATTCAAAATCTTGTTTTCCCTAACCTTAACCCCAAACCCTTAAACCTAACCCTAATTGTAACCCTAAACCTAACCCCTAAGCCTAAAATAGCCGATTTCCTCGTGTGGACCAGCAAAATGGCCCCACTTGTACAAATCATCCTTGTTTTACTATCCTTGTGAGGAATTCTGGTCCCCACATGGATGGTAAAACCAAAAACGCACACACCGAGAGAAAACAAGATAATAATAGAATTAGAGCAACAAATATAGTTTACAGTGATATAAAACTCATATCAAAGGCACACATGTGGGATTGAGTTATGTCTTCATTATTTAACGAGTAAATGAATGTTTCAAATGCTGCCAATGGTCCACAATGTTCAAACACAACTAGAGCATAGACTCCCATTTTAGAAATGCAACGTTCAACTACATTTTTTCCCCCCTTCCTTTTGCAGAGCGACTGTTGGTGGACGAGAAGAAGCCTTTATTTGGAAGTTTACCTTGCAGACAGGTAACATATTCTTCCTTTAATTCCAACCTACCTTTGAATCAATGGACAGGAGTCTTGTAAGAACAGTTCCTTGTGGAGAGGTGGAGAGAGAGATTTGACGCCAGTGTTGAGTGTGTTTCTGTGTACAGGATGACTGCCTGAGCTCCCTGGCCAGGTTTGGCTCAGCGTGTTGGACTGCAGCCTGTCAGCCCACCGTGCAGGGCCACTTCATCAGACTGTTAGCAGGTAGGACAGACACGATTAACAGGGACCTGCAGGACCACTCCATTTAGGATGGCCTATTCAGTGTCTGAAGCCACCTTCACTTTTTATGTGTTGAGTTATATTGATGGAGTGTGTATGTTTGTGTAGCGTTGATTCCAGACCCCCAGGTGAAGGCCACTCCATGTATCCTGGACATAGACATGTTGCACCTGCTGGTGAGTGCCCCCTGAGCCCCTGACCTCATTCTCATCAACACATCAATAATACAGGCATACATGACCAGTGGCATATCACATCTCCTGGGCTGCCAGATCCTACGCAAACCCATTGTTGACACTACCATAAAACATTTTCCATTGTATATAAGTGTAAGGTCAACACTAATCCCTATGTCTCTCTCTCTCTATCCCTCTCACCCGATTTCAGGTGAGTGTGGTGCTGTCCTACGGGTCGGTCCACTACCAGGACTCGTCAGGGCTGAGTGTGGACGCTGTCCAGCTGCACCTCTTCCACCTCATCACTGTGGCTCACATGGTCCAAATACTGCTCACCTCTGGCCCAGGTAAGGAGAGAGCGAACCCAATACCTGTGTGTGTGTGCTTGCCAGACCATTGGAAAGTTGTCTAAACACCAGTTAAGATCTTACCTTTGGATAGTTGAAGAGAGGGTCGTTCCAAGTCATTGCAGTTAACCACTGTCGTATGCGAAACGTCTTTTGTATGGCATAGAGAAAGGAACTAACATGATATTCTGTGCGTCAACAGAGGAGGTGACCATGGAGCAGGAGAGTGGGGAAGCAGAGCGGGAGGAGGAGGAGGCCATCTGCTGTCTCTACAACACCCTCAGGACACACGTGGGCAGGTGAGGCAACACTAACCCTGTAGCCATGACACATTCAGGGAACTCGCCTATCATATCCACCAAGCAGCCGGTCTTTCCCCAGTATTCTCATGTTAATACACATGTTGTGCTTAAACCATGCTGTGATTTATAATAAGCGTGTGTGTTGACAGTTCCCTACCTGAGGTGGGGTCTGGTTGGCATCTGTGGCGTTGTGTGAAGACGGGTATCCTACCCTACCTGAGAGGAGCAGCACTCTTCTTCCACCACCTCAACGGAGTCCCTACACCCCCAGAGTTGCATGGTTAATACACCCGCGCACAAACACACTCACACTCTCTTTTACTCCACTTTGAACACGTACACGGTACCAAGCATAGCCATGTGGGTGTTGACGTTCTCTCTGTGTCTCTCTTAGCTCTGTGTCCTGGTCAGTGGGAGGTGCTGTGTGGATACCTCAGTCTGCCCTCCAACCTGCTGCAGCTCTTCCACAGTCAACGGGAGCTACTGGAGCCGTTGCTGCAGGGGTAAGAGTCTCCTACACTCACTCACACTCACCAGTAACCTGTCTTTTCTCCTCTTGTATCTTCTGACTGGTTCAGAAGTGCCAGCTACATGGCGACCGATTTTATGTACTGTTTTGGTTTATTTGAATATATTGCGTTCAACCAACGACATATGCAGAAACGTACATACAATGTGATGTCGTACAATATAAAAGTAAAAAGATAAGATCAACCCAACTATATGGACAGTGCATCATCAATGAGTCATAAACAACACATCGGCATACCACTAAATCAATAAATATATATATCAAGTGTCTTCAGTGATAGTGTCATAGTCACACAATGTAACACTTGTGGTCCTCTGTAGCTCAGCTGGTAGAGCACGGCGCTTGTAACGCCAAGGTAGTGGGTTCGATCCCCGGGACCACCCATACACAAAAATGTATGCACGCACGACTGTAAGTCGCTTTGGATAAAAGCGTCTGCTAAATGGCATATTATTATTATTATTATTATTTTTGGATTAAAGTTTGTCTTGCATTTTGTCCTCCTGTCCTGTAGGTGGTGCACTCATCCAGGTGTACAGCAGACCCTGCAGGGAGGTGGCGTTCTTGTGAGGTCAGTCCTGCTATTTTACTGTCTGATAAGATTGGGGAGTATTCTAATGAAGGCCAAACTTTTTACCTTTGCTTAAATAAAAGGCGGCAGGTAGCTTAGCAGTTAAGAGCATTGGGCCAGTAACCGAAAAGTTGCGGGTTTGAATCCCCAAACTGATTAGGTGAAAAATCTGTCATTTTGCCGTTAAGCAAGGCACTGAACCCTAATTGCACCTGTAAGTCGGTCTGGATAAGCTAAATTACAAAAATTTAAAAAAAATATAAAAAACTGAGTTTAATGTTGAGCCTTTTCAATTATATATATATTTTTGGTTGCACCTCGACTCGCGTTGGTTGAGCACCCTCCACTTCTTTGCATTCCTGATATGACCGGGGGGCACTCTGATTACTTATATTGGATATTGGTATAAATGATTTTGTGGTCCGGAGTGTTATTAGAACTGTACGGTTCAATTAGTTGTTGATATTGTTAAGAGCTCTAGGGCTGACCAATTCTTTCTCTGTCCAGTTATCCTCGGGAGTCCAACAGCCTGATTGACCTCCCAGATGACTACAGTGCCCTCATAAACCAAGCCTCCAGCTTCACGTGAGTGCCCAGAGAACAACTGTCATTGGTGCTACGAAGATGTCATAACACAACAGCCTTACAAAATGACAATCAGGAGCGATTTGATGTCATTGCTCTCCTCACTGTCCTACAGAACAGGGTTTCCCAAACTCGGTCCTGCCGCCCCAGTTCCACGTTTTCGTTTTTGCCCTAGCACTACACAGCTGACTCAAGTAACCATCTCATCATCAAGCTTTGATTATTTGAATCAGCTGTGTAGTGCTAGGGCAATAAAAAAAACACGTGCACCCAGGGGGGGGGCTCCCGTTTGGGAAACCCTGCTATAGAAGACCCAATTAGAGTGAATGTGTTTATGCCCTCCTCTCTCCCCCCAGGTGCCCTAAGTCGGGTGGGGATAAGTCCCGTGCGCCCACCCTGTGTCTGGTGTGTGGCTCCATGCTATGTTCTCAGAGCTACTGCTGCCAGACAGAGCTGGAGGGAGAGGACGTGGGAGCCTGCATTGCTCACACCTTCGCTTGCGGAGCCGGAGTAGGCATCTTCCTTAGGTACAGACCCGACCTTGTGCGTGTGTGTGCCTCCGTTCATGAGTGTGCAAGTCTAATGCTGTCCCTTCTGTTGCAGAGTGAGAGAGAGCCAGGTTCTGTTCCTGGCTGGTAAAACTAAGGGCTGTTTCTACGCTCCTCCATACCTGGATGACTATGGAGAGACGGACCAGGGCCTAAGGTGAACAACCCTGCACGTTCACTCATTACAGTAGAGTAGTGGTTCTCAAAATGGCTTCTCAAAAGGTTTGAACAAACACCTGTGCGCACTAGTCTCCCAGAACCAACATTAAGACCCATTGCTGTACATGTTATTGGTCTGTGCTGAAAGATGCCCAGTAGTGGGATTGCTGTGCTCCGCTTTTTTACAGCAGTTTGTCTCTGTGTTTTTCCAGGCGGGGGAACCCATTGCACCTGTGCCGCGAGCGCTACCGCAAGATCCAGAAGCTGTGGCGCCAGCACAGCATCACCGAGGAGATAGGCCATGCCCAGGAAGCCAACCAGACTCTGGTTGGCATCGACTGGCAGCACCTGTGATGTCATAGGTCACATCGACCGGAGTTGGACACACCCCTTCTCCAAACCGAAAGGGGATGGTGGTCTAGGCAACACAGCCCCACCTCTTTCACCCCCCATTTGGAGCTATTTAATTTCTGCCTATTCAAATACCATTAAATTATTTCTAAGGTAGATGGCTGATGTATTGGTTTATTTACAGTTGGATTGCTTTGATACTAAACATTTTGAGTAAGCACAAGGTTTTCCTTCTTACTCTTGTCAGCCAGGGACTGCTCATTTCAGAGTTTGGGCCAAAATCTCATCTGATAGGTCTTGAGGTGAGGCCAGATTGTGCCCTTACCGGTATTGGGATCCATTCTATTTCAATTCCCATGTATTGAAATTTCAACCCAAGAGCTGAAAAATCCTCATTGAAAATAAATTGTGCTTTTCAGCTTTGAATTGGAATTTCAATTAAAGTCCTGTAATGTAAAGACCCAAACACTGGTCCTTACTCTGACAGAGACACTGCTGACCCACACAGGCAGTGTGGGGGTTTAAAAGGTATATTATCCCCCTTGCTGCAATCCATTAGTTACTTTCTCCAGTCTGATGGTCACCCAAATAAACAGTGCTCAGAGAATACAAGCCGATGTAAGGAAGTGTGCAGTAACACACTGGTGTGAATGTTTCCGTGTTTTACTCCTTAGTGCCTGTGTTCTGGTTTTTCGTTTTGTCAGTGTTTATGTTGGAGTGTGTTAAGTATTTTTGCAGGTTGAGTATGTGTGCGTTTTTAATCTATCTGTTTGTCAGTGCTTTGTTTTTAACACTATTTAAGTGAACTCCTTAACCCACAGAAATTAGCCTTTACGCCAAGGCTGTCCCTTCCTTTTTTGCTAATGTGTGTGTTTGGTTGGTTGTAATCCATTTGACTTTTTATCTCATGTGCATTGATGAGGTTTGTTGGTTTTGGTAATTGTTTTTGTATTGTTTTTTTAAAAACTGTTCAGCAGAAACAATGTTTTCTTTTCTGTATGAGAAGAGAATGCAGAAACATATCCCTCAACTGTTTTATATATATGGACCAGTGGGTTTGCCTGACCCGACCTGGAATACAACTCTCGATCTTAGTTATAATCTTTTGGTCAGGTAAAAGTCTTAGCCCTAATCATCTGGATTGTAACATTACCACAGCTACTGTTGGGTGGACTGACCCATTGGGTCAAATATCATCCTTAAAGCTCGGAAACAGAATAGATTAGTCAGGCTCGCAAGGCACTTTAGAGGAACCAACACACACACACTGCTCTCTGATGCAGGGTCTCTCTGATGCTGGGACCTGAAGCCCTATATTCTTCCTCCCATCACTCCGTTGGCATGTTTTCATGGTAACCATCCCCACCCCGTTCTTTGACACGCTCCCAATATCGAGGCTGTATCATTATTATTGTCACAGACTTGTTAATATGTGAATTATTGTATAAATGAGTACATTGTACTATATTGTAAAAGAATACCAAAATAAAAAGGAAAAGGAAGGTCTAAGTGTCTATTTGTGGGCTGGTGGCTTTGGATTAGGTACTATGTATACTAAGGAAATCAATATTATGATACTTGTTTTTGCGATAGTGAATCGATTCAATGGCTTACGAATCTTGGAATCGTGATATTTGCTTATGTTCGTTTAAAGAGGGGGGGTGGGGCAAAACATTTAAATGGCCCCCTTCTTGACAGCTGCAATTCTACACTGCCATGAGGCGTAGAGAGCATTTTGCAGTTTTGCAGCAAATGTCCTGCAATCTACAAATGTTGCCATAGGGTGGTGAGACATTTTTAAAGCTAATTTCCTGCAATGCTCCACATTTTGCCATGATTTATGCCATGTTAATATATCTGAGTGAGAGTGACTAACAAAATCCAATCACAATACATATAGGATCTCAATATGTATCGAATTGTGACATATCGGCATATGATTAGTGTCATGAGGCCAATACCCAGCCTTAATACGAAGATCCTACTGGGTTTAGTACACTGCTCAAAAAAATAAAGGGAACACTTAAACAACACAATGTAACTCCAAGTCAATCACACTTCTGTGAAATCAAACTGTCCACTTAGGAAGCAACACTGATTGACAATACATTTCACATGCTGTTGTGCAAATGGAACAGCAAGACACCCCCAATAAAGAAGTGGTTCTGCAGGTGGTGACCACAGACCACTTCTCAGTTCCTATGCTTCCTGGCTGATGTTTTGGTCACTTTTGAATGCTGGCGGTGCTTTCACTCTAGTGGTAGCATGAGACGGAGTCTACAACCCACACAAGTGGCTCAGGTAGTGCAGCTCATCCAGGATGGCACATCAATGCGAGCTGTGGCAAGAAGGTTTGCTGTGTCTGTCAGCGTAGTGTCCAGAGCATGGAGGTGCTACCAGGAGACAGGCCAGTACATCAGGAGACGTGTAGGAGGGCAACAACCCAGCAGCAGGACCGCTACCTCCGCCTTTGTGCAAGGAGGAGCAGGAGGAGCACTGCCAGAGCCCTGCAAAATGACCACAAATGTGCATGTGTCTGCTCAAACGGTCAGAAACAGACTCCATGAGGACCCGACGTCCACAGGTGGGGGTTGTGCTTACAGCCCAACACTGTGCAGGACGTTTGGCATTTGCCAGAGAACACCAAGATTGGCAAATTCACCACTGGCGCCCTGTGCTCTTCACAGATGAAAGCAGGTTCACACTGAGCACGTGACAGACATGACAGAGTCTGGAGACGCCGTGGAGAACGTTCTGCTGCCTGCAACATCCTCCAGCATGACCGGTTTGGCGGTGGGTCAGGCATGGTGTGGGGTGGCATTTCTTTGGGGGGCCGCACAGCCCTCCATGTGCTCGCCAGAGGTAGCCTGACTGCCACTTTAATTTTGAGGGTGACTCCAAATCCAGACCTCCAAGGTTGATCAATTTGATTTCCATTGATAATTTTTGTGTGATTTTGTTGTCAGCACATTCAACTATGTAAAGAAAAAAGTATTTAATAAGATTATTTCATTCATTCAGATCTAGGATGTGTTGTTTAAGTGTTCCCTTAATTTTTTTGAGCAGTGTATATTGAGTGTGACCTTGAGTGCCTATGTGTGTGTATGACCCATGTAATATCAATATCCCTATTGCTGTGAGAAGCACTTGTCCCAGATCGGTCAGGGCCTCCCAGCATGACCACCATGGAGACAGGCCAGGAGAATAAGGTGGATTATGCGTTCAAGTGCTAGTCGGAACTAGGAAACTTGGACATTTTCGACTTGCTTACTGGTTGTAGTTATACAAGTTGCACGTTCAACTAATCAGAAAGTCGGTCATTTCTGAGTTTCCTAATTCTGACTTGCATCTGAACGCGGCAATAGGCTCCCAAGGCCCAGCTGGAGGAAAGAGCTGATGGTGTAATGAGAACATTTAACCGGTTAACCAGGATTACAGTGAAGCTGAGGTTAGATAGTTTTGAGGTGAGTGAGATATTTTTGAAAGCTTCTTTGAAACATTCTCAGACTCAAACTTGAAATTCATAGAAAAGTCACATAGTAATATTTTAGTACTACACTGAACAAAAATGCAACGTGCAACAATTTCAAAGATTTTACTGAGTTACAGTTCATATAAGGAAGTCCGTCAATTTAAATAAATTCATTAGGCCCTACTCTATAGATTTCTGTTGGTCACAGATACCTTTTTAAAAAAGTAGAGCGTGGATCAGAAAACAAGTTAGTATCTGGTTTGACCACCATTTGCCTCATGCAGCGTGACACATCTCCTTCGCATAAACTTGATCAGGATGTTGATTGTGGCCTGTGGACTGTTGTCCCACAAACCGCTTGCCCACACAACACCACACGCTGTCTGCCATCTGCCCGGTACAGTTGAAACCGGGATTCATCCGTGAAGAGCACACTTCTCCAGGGTGCCAGTGGCCATCGAAGGTGAGCATTTTCCCACTGAAGTTGGTTACGATGCCTAACTGCAGTCAGGTCAAGACCCTGGTGAGCTTCCCTGCGACTGTTTCTGAAGAAATTATTCAGTTGGTCAAACCCACAGTTTCATCAGCTGTCCGGGTGGCTGGTCTCAGACGATCCCGCAGGTGAAGAAGCCAAATGTGGAGGTCCTGGGCTGACGTGGTTACCTGTGGTCTGCGGTTGTGAGGCCGGTTGGATGTACTGCCAATTCTCTGGCAAAAGCTCTGGTGGACATTCCTGCAATCAGCATGCCAATTGTATTTATCTTTATTTAACTAGGCAAGTCAGTTAAGAACAAATTCTTATTTACAATGACGGCCTACACCGGCCAAACCCAGACGACGTTGGGCCAATTGTGCACCGCCCTATGGGACTCCCAATCACGGCCGGTTGTGAGAGCACCTGGAATCGAACCATGGGGTCTGTAGTGACGCCTCAAGCACTGAGATGCAGTGCCTTAGACCGCTGCGCCACTCGGGAGCAATTGAATGCTCCCTCAAAACTTGAGATCTATGGCATTGTGTTGTGTGACAAAATCGCACATTTTAGAGTGGCCTTTTATTGTCCCCAGCACAAGGTGCACCTGTGTAATGATCATGCTGTTTAATCAGCTTTTTGATATGCCACACTTGTCAGGTGGATGGATTATCTTGGCAAAAGAGAAATGCTCACTTAACAGGGATGTAAACAAATTTGTGCACACCATTTGAGAGAAATAAGCTTTTTGTAGGAATGGAACATTTCTGGGATCTTTTATTTCAGCTCATGAAGCCAGGAACCAACATTCTTCTTATAAGTGCCCCCAGCACTTAATCTGGGCACTCAGCCCACTGTATTACATCAAAGGAGTACAAAACCAGAGTTAAATCTGCCTCGTACATGAAGCAGACATATAACCCAATAGAAACACCGATACATACAGTGGGGAAAAAAAGTATTTAGTCAGCCACCAATTGTGCAAGTTCTCCCACTTAAAAAGATGAGAGAGGCCTGTAATTTTCATCATAGGTACACGTCAACTATGACAGACAAATTGAGAGAAAAAAATCCAGAAAATCACATTGTAGGATTTTTAATAAATTTATTTGCAAATTATGGTGGAAAATAAGTATTTGGTCAATAACAAAAGTTTCTCAATACTTTGTTATATACCCTTTGTTGGCAATGACACAGGTCAAACATTTTCTGTAAGTCTTCACAAGGTTTTCACACACTGTTGCTGGTATTTTGGCCCATTCCTCCATGCAGATCTCCTCTAGAGCAGTGATGTTTTGGGGCTGTCGTTGGGCAACACAGACTTTCAACTCCCTCCAAAGATTTTCTATGGGGTTGAGATCTGGAGACTGGCTAGGCCACTCCAGGACCTTGAAATGCTTCTTACGAAGCCACTCCTTCGTTGCCCGGGCGGTGTGTTTGGGATCATTGTCATGCTGAAAGACCCAGCCACGTTTCATCTTCAATGCCCTTGCTGATGGAAGGTTTTCACTCAAAATCTCACGATACATGGCCCCATTCATTCTTTCCTTTACACGGATCAGTCGTCCTGGTCCCTTTGCAGAAAAACAGCCCCAAAGCATGATGTTTCCACCCCCATGCTTCACAGTAGGTATGGTGTTCTTTGGATGCAACTCAGCATTCTTTGTCCTCCTTACCAAAAAGTTCTATTTTGGTTTCATCTGACCATATGACATTCTCCCAATCCTCTTCTGGATCATCCAAATGCACTCTAGCAAACTTCAGACGGGCCTGGACATGTACTGGCTTAAGCAGGGGGACACGTCTTGCACTGCAGGATTTGAGTCCCTGGCGGCATAGTGTGTTACTGATGGTAGGCTTTGTTACTTTGGTCCCAGCTCTCTGCAGGTCATTCACTAGGTCCCCCCGTGTGGTTCTGGGAGTTTTGCTCACCGTTCTTGTGATCATTTTGACCCCACAGGGTGAGATCTTGCGTGGAGCCCCAGATCGAGGGAGATTATCAGTGGTCTTGCATGTCTTCCATTTCCTAATAATTGCTCCCACAGTTGATTTCTTCAAACCAAGCTGCTTACCTATTGCAGATTCAGTCTTCCCAGCCTGGTGCAGGTCTACAATTTTGTTTCTGGTGTCCTTTGACAACTCTTTGGTCTTGGCCATAGTGGAGTTTGGAGTGTGACTGTTTGAGGTTGTGGACAGGTGTCTTTTATACTGATAACAAGTTCAAACAGGTGCCATTAATACAGGTAATGAGTGGAGGACAAAGGAGCCTCTTAAAGAAGAAGTTACAGGCCTGTGAGAGCCAGAAATCTTGCTTGTTTGTAGGTGACCAAATACTTATTTTCCACCATAATTTGCAAATAAATTCATAAAAAATCCTACAATGTGATTTTCTGGATTTTTTTTCTCAATTTGTCTGTCATAGTTGACGTGTACCTATGATGAAAATTACAGGCCTCTCTCCTTTTTTTAAGTGGGAGAACTTGCACAATTGGTGGCTGACTAAATACTTTTTTTCCCCACTGTAACTAAAGCCTGGGACCAACACTTTACATGTTGCGTTAATTTTTTTGTTCAGAATACATTCCTATTCTTATTAATAGGTAAATAATATGGTTTCCTTGGTTAACTCCCATAGTATATATAAGATCAATTAAACTAACCTAATCTCGTTCATAGCTACTAGTCTGGGGACGAGGTTAAAGGGTGACTGCACTTCCTGATTTGGTCTTGTTTTAGATTTGGTTAATTAAGAAATGCTAGCAGCCATGACTGTATTCAGACGTGAGTTGGTTTTGGGGTGTGGTTTGATGTGGTGTCTCTTGTTTGCAGGTGGGAAAGAGTTATTAGCCAATTAGCTTTAGCCAGCTGTCAATGTTGGTTTGACTTTGAGTAGTCTATCAGTATTTTCCTGTTGCACATCTTTTAGTTGACTCATTAAATGCTTTCAATATTTATATATGAATTTCTACATTTTATAGTTGGTTTGAGGTTTTTAAGTCATTGAAATTTTGAGCTATTGACCTTAAATATTGTCCCATGTGCATTGTGTAATTTACTGATGGTCCCTAACTAGCCCCATAGGGACATCGAATGTAAACCAAATTGACCATTGGCATTACGATCAGGTCTCGTGCAGCTGTGCGCCGAATTGATGATTACTTGGGTGCTGCCGTGACACCATTTTTCCTACTGACTTTGACCAAAATTATCCTATTTACATTTTGTAGTCAATTTTGACACTAGAATAAGTGTTTCTGACTGACATCGATGCCACATAAGCCATTTTCAAAATGAGAAGTTGCTTTTTCTTTAAACCTAACCAAAGCCTCTGCACACTTACCCCCAATCCCTGCTTACCCAAAACACGTAAATATTGGACAATAAATTGTGCCTTCCTGTATTATACTTATGCTAAAATGTTTATTCTATTCTACTGAGCCATTTACTTTATGTTCATATTCTTATCTTTTATTATTTATTATTGTTGTTGCATTATCGAGAAGGAACCTGCAATAAGCATTTTGTTGGACGGTGTATACCATGTATCCTGTACATATGACTAATAAAACTTGAAACTTCAGTGATAAATGTGCATCACTACATTTCCTAGTTGTTGTTTTTTAGCACCATCATTAGATCTAATGTTCTGGCACTGGACACTTGGACAGATATCCTGGCCTCCTGAGGATTTGAGAATAATTGGGTCATATCCTGCAGGAGGGAGGGGTGGTTGCCCAGCCCCATCCGGCCCAAGATGCTTTGGGCATCTCCCTGCGTCAGAGGCACCTGTCCTTGTCATCACCTGACGGGGCTAAGCTGCACATCAAAGCCTCTTACTGCTCTTATCTCCTCATCTGCTGTCTATGTGCTTTAGGTCATTAAGGGAATATTCCAGATGACAGATGTCCTTGTTACCCCCCACTACCACTCACGTATACAAGTGTCTTTACTGTACCTGCTCAACTGAACCCACCTCTCAGGAAAGGATACCTCCGATTATGGCTTAGTTGGACATATCAGGGGACATGTTGAAAAGGAATAGGTAAGCATAAGTATCCTTTCAATTGTCTTGGCAAAATGTACCTCAACCTTTTAATATGCATTATCCAACACTTAAACTTATTGAAGCTTTATTTAACCAGGAAGTCCCATTGATGTCAGAAGACCTCTTTCATAATTGCAACCTGATAACTACAGATGAATTATCAGATAACATATCTGTTTGTTTTCTAGCATGGATTCCATAGATTTCCTCTCTTCTGAGGGTGGCCCAGTTTAAGTGACTAGTCACCTGTTTGTCCTGGAACAGGACTGAGGACTGGATCCCTGCTGAGTGGAATCCACGTATTCCTGCTGATCCCATCAGGTAAAGCTGGCCTCCTGCTGGGTTCTTTACATGTACCCTCATCTCACTCATCTGCTGTGAACTTCCTTAACTCCTTATTCACCATGTCCATGCTGCCTACAATTTGCATTTCTCCCCTCATTCTTTCACTCATTCTCTGTTAGCTTCATGATAAGTTGAAATAAGGCTGAGGACCTCAACAAGAGAGGTAGGTTAATACCTTGTCCAAATTATGAAAAATTGCAATTAAAAATACTGTATGAATGTACATACAGAATATGCCTATGACAGGAAGATTGTAAGTGTGGAGTACCAATTTAGAAATGACCCATGTCAGACAAAACCCCATGGACAAAACTGACAATCACACTCTTGTTCTCGTTATATATCTTTATCTTACACAATGGAGCTGCTAAATTCTCCAGCCAACCCAAAAGACTGACAGTTTTGCTGATCAAAATCCAAATTTACAGAATACATTAACTCTCAATATTACAAAGGAAGAAAAATGGTGTTCACACAGAAAGTAAAAATATTACAACTGATAAGACTTTTTGTATCCACTGAAAACTGACCCATATCTCTATGTACTCACACAAGGTATGCTGATTTAAAATGCCAATCTGATCATCTTTCGCTCTCCAAAAAGTACAGAGCATTCTTCTTATAAGTGCTCCCAGCACTTCATCTGGGCACTCAGCCCACTGTATCCCCTCAAAGGAGTACAAAACCAGAGTTAAATCTGCCTCGTACATGAAGGAGACAAATAACCCAATAGCAACACTGATACATAACTAATAAATGTAAAAGTGTGTGTTGTATAGGTGTGAATGCATATGGCCCTGCACTGCCAGGACCTGTATGGGGACACTGTGACAGGGGGCTGGGAGGGACAGCCAGAACCCCGGTTCCGCAGCTGCCCAATTTAAGCTGCCATAAGGGGACATGTGACCGATTGACCGGGTTGCATTGGGCACTGGTAATGTTGAGTTTTGGATTAGAAGCTTCAGTTGAATTGAGCAGACTCAATTCTCATTACTTCACAGAACGACATATATATTTGTGTAGCTATCGGGTTACATGTCCACACAACACAAGTTGTGGAGTGTAACAAGGACATAGGGGTAAAACTATTAGATATGAGCATAGATAAACTGTATCAGGCTTGATGGTTTCAGGGTCTGCCCATCATTTTTCATGGAGAGGATTGCCAGGCAGGGGAGGGGATGATTATTCATTCATTCATTACATTTTCTTCATATTCACAAGCCCAAATTCGTGTATACTGTACAGATGTTTTGACAACCCAAATATATTTTTCATTATTTAAAAAAAAGAGACTGATTAACATATATACAGAATTATTATGGACAGGATATACATTCACATTTTTGAGTTTGGTTCTTACTTCATCTGAGCAGTTGGTTTAGTTCTTCACTTTTCAAAGGGTGTGTGCATGTGCGTCCATGTTTGTGTCTGTGTAGGTATGTTTGTGTATGCATTTGTTTTCATGTGTTTACAGTGTATGTGTCTGTGTGTTGTTTCACTGAGAAGATCTCTCTCCTCTCACTCCTCTTTCTCTTTGAGGTCCCATCGATAGGACAAGCCTCAGTCCCTTTGGGTGGGACCCTCTCAACTCACAGTGGCCACCGCCTCCTCACCCTCCCCCACCTGGTTCCCTGCACCGGCCAGACCCTTGATCTTCGCTATGAAGTCTGCCACCGTCTCCTTCACACTCTTCTCTAGGAGCCAGCCCTCGCTCTCACTCTCCGGGTTCTCTGGGTCTGCCATGGTCTCCAGAGAAGTGGTCAGGTATTGTAAGCCCACCATCACTCCTGCCTGAGGACCACACAAACAAGATACTTACATCACTGAAAGAGCCTCTACACAGACACACTGCAATTAAACAATCTGTATGGCCTCTGAACCCCCAAAGATCTCTGCTATTCATTCTTTTTTAGATTTAGAAAACAGTGATTCTAAATGTATTAATCACTGATCCAAATCAACATTGATTTATAGTCACTAAAGCTTGGCTTTTAGATCAAATATCTCATTGATGTCAATTGGACATTAATTGACATCAATCAATTGACACAAATCTCAAATTTGGATTTGGCCCAAACTGACAATTTAGTGTTGTTGTTTTGACCCAGATAGCAACCCAGTTAGTGCTCAGTCTGTCAGTTAGTACAGTGAGATCCTGCTTCCAGGAAGGCTACCTGTTGCTCACTGCTCTGCCCAGATTAACCCCTCTAAGAAACTCTGATCCTCCCTCACCGCGTGTACCACACCCACAGTTACGCAATCCCTCACCCTTTCAGTCCCAAGACTCCTTTAGCTGTTGTTATGGGCTATAATCTGCCCAGGGTAGTTTTCCCCACTGTCAGTTTATAACTTAGTGAATATAGGGATGTTTGAAAAAAAGAGTGTCAAATTTTATAATCAAAGTTTATAATGAAATTCCATTTAAAACAGAGAAATATGTTAACAAAGGTAAGGTAGGCGTATTTATTGGTGGGTAGGTGGATGGGTGGCATTCATGCTCATATATCTGTGTATCATAGATCAGACACTGGAGCTCTACTTGAGATTTTCAACACTTCCGTCTTTTGGAAAGTCAGTTAGATGGAAGTCAAGTCGAGCCAAGTGAGTGCTAAGACCAACCATGAAATGGCATGTTTTAGTTCCTGCTTGCCAGAAGCGCAAAGGTATAGTGATAGTTGGCTTGTTGTGTGCCACGTGTTCTCCCAAAGTCAAAGGCAGGAGGGTTGGCATGTGTGCCCAATGAACTGTTCAGCTGTGGCCAACCTGGAACAGCTGGACCTTTCCTAATACTCACTGAGCTAGATACTTAGAAATGGCTGTTGTCTTCTACAATGGGAAACCTATGGACATCCTTCTTTTTCAAATCCTCTTCTCCCTACCCCTGGGCCTAGCCCTGCTCTGCTACTTACCTACACATGCCTTTAAGACGGTAATTGAAACAAATCATCAGCTAATCAATTACTTGTGTGTCTTGTGTGTGAGGTCACATCAATTGATCTTTAGCATTTGTGGCCAGCTACCCTCTGAAGTGAAGGACATTGACAGGACATCCAGAGAATGCCACCAGCCATTTCCCTTTCATCTCTGTATTATGTTCTTACTCACCTCCAGTATGATGTACAGTAGCAACAGGCCCCCAATGCTGTTCATCATGCCTCCGTAGTAGGCAACCAGGGACTCGCGGCAGCCCCGGGTCCAGATGTTAAGCTCCTCAGTGTGGTGGTCGTAGTCATAGTGGGCTGAGTTGTTGGTCAGTTGGTGCTGGATGCAGGGTCTGGGGGAGCCGGGGTTGCAGCAGCTGAATGGTACACTCTCCATCAGAAACTTCCCCTCCACGTTGCTCAGGACACGGCTGTGGAAAGGGCAAGAGAGACACGTCAGACCCGTCACAAATAATGTCAGCCATGTGACACATAAAGTATGTCATTCAAGTAACAGGTGTACGTCAGTGCCATAACACAGACATATGAGGCATGGAGATTTAAATGATGTAAGGGCAGTGATTATGAACAGTGAACCCATGAGCCTCGGTAGGAAGAGTAAACATAAGGTAACGGCTCACATGGCAAAGTATGTGATCGTAACTGGCCACATGTCAAGTGTCAGTTTAGACTATAACTGTAGGAGTAAATCATCAATCAGTGTTTCGCAGGTGTATCATATAGAGGCTGAATTTCTGTTGACAGGAGAAAAATGGGTGGGGCTTCTGGCTAATATTAACAGGTGTCGAGTTTAAACCGGGTTCATAAGGATCCTCTTGATGTGATCATTCGTGAGTGAGAGAGACCGCCGGTATATCTTAAGTAAATTAACATATAAACACGGATCCACAGTCAATTACACTGTACATGCACACACGTATACATATGTAAATAAACTCACTCTAATGCATTTAAACATGCACACTGTTACACATGTACTATCCACACATTGCCACCCACTTGCAATTATATTCTTATATTCTCTCATGTCCAAATTATCCTAAAGAATCTTAAAATAGTTGTGTATCTCAACAAAGTTACTTATAGTTGATTTGGCGTGAAGCGCGACAATTCTAATATAGGTACCATTGACTTGCTGTGGATTTGTGCCACAAATGCTAAAAAGTTAGCACTTAAAACAGTGGCCAGGTAAACAAAACCAAAGCTTGGATTGCTGTCATCCTTTATGCTTATACTGCTTACAGGGTAAGGAAACCAATGTGCCATTTTGTAATCTAGGTGAACTATCCCTTTAATCAATGCCTTAAAATCAGAATCTAAATAGAGTAAATATGGTATCAGTTGCCAGCAGGGCACGTTATTGGGGAGAGGAGAGGGGGTAGTGTGTTTGCGTTAAGTGTCAGTCTATTAGTGACAGTTAACGGCTGTCTTATTATGATTTAGGGGGACAGTAAACTGTGAAGGACGTGGATTATCTGCTTATCAGAACTTGGCACTTGAACCTGACTCCACTTACACTGGTATCCTCTGCATCTCACCATTCTTTAATGCTCTCTACATATATCCTGTCCTGACCCCCTTTAAGGTACACCTTGAAAAAGGTTAAGGTACAATCCTCCACCCCCCAAAAAAACTCCACCCATTTCATGAATATAGCATTTTGTCCCAATAAAAGTGTTGATTTCCAAATGTAGCAAATAATTGAAAGTAGGTGACTAACTAAACTACTTGTTTTGTATGTTATACATTAACTAAGTTGTCACTACCATACACGAGCAACAGCATGTGCTATCTCTTCCCATTTTCTATCCCCAGCTTCCTGCACAAGATTACAAGAGACCATATGGGTAAAGGAAGACTCTTAGGAGTGAGGAAGACTCTTATGTAGCAGCAATGATAGATATGTTTCACAAGACTTGGCATGAATTAAACAACAGTTTCTTTCCTAAAATAGCCCTTTTCTCTCAATCAAAAGACCCAACATTGCTCTCACTCAGCTACTGATTTCAGTACTCACTCTTTGACTTCATCGTTGCTGAAGTCCAGATAGCGGTTGCTGATCCACTGGACCTCAAACCAATCCCTATAGTTGTTGTTGCCACAGCAGCGGAACTCGATCTGGGTCATGTCCAGCGTCCTCTTCATGAAGCAGCGTCCAGGTGTATCCGTATCCTTGTAGTATTTTATCCCATTCTTCAGACCCTCAGCCAGGGCGAAGTACAGCTGGAACTGCATGCAGAAACACAGCAGAGCTGTGAAGAACAGGAGGATATTGAAAGCGAAGCAACCCATCAGGTAGCCCTTGACCATGGGCTTCCACTTGGCAAACTTCACAGCATCCAGAGAGTCGTGGCACACCTTGCCCCCAAAAACATTGAGCCCGCAAGCAGCTAGGCCTACTAGGATCAACAGGTTGGGCACAAAATGGCTTTCGTTGTTGTCCATCATCTCACTCCTCTTCCGGAGCTCGATCTTAAAGAACAGCCCCAAGCTGAAGACCAGGATGCCGGTCATCACTGCCAGCCAGTACATGAGCCACAGGCCCTGGGCAAGCTTCACCCGTTTGAGCAAGTCAAACTTTACCTTCATCAACGCCATGCTTACCTCAGTGTATTCTATTCACAAATCAAAACTTGGATTTAAAAAAAGAAACAAATTTGAATATACAAAATATTCAAAACTAGTTTTTCAATGTTTTTTCTCCTGTAACAGGTAAGCAATTCAGATGACCTTAAGCAACTATGTTCCTGTGGAGAGTTTCAGTTGGAAAATTGTAATCCATTCCAGAAGGGAGCTGCAGAATGTGTTTTGGCAGGGGTTCCCCTCTTCATATCCATTCTGACCACCCTCAAATCAGGAAAGTCCATAGTGCTGGGTGGGTAGAGGAGTCTGCCACCCAAAATTAAAAAATTATAATATTCACATAAAATCCCCCAAAATGACAGGATGGTGGTCTACACAGCTATTCCGGGTGGATATTTTTCCTGCAAAAGGAGGTAGCCAGGCGAGTAGCAGAGTGATCGAGCCACAAAGTTGCAGTACGTCATCCTAAACCCCGCTAATCAGCCCTGATCCCATTTGCAGCAGATGAGCCCTGGGCTCTAATCTCTTGTCTTACCATGTAATTGATTTGTTGCTTAAGAATCAGCTTCCTCCATTACCTGCCTGCACTGGGCTGCACTGGGTAGTGGAGACCGGAGACCTGGGAGATAGTCTTGTGGCCGCAGGAACTTCTACATTGTCAAGTGTGAACCATTGGGTGACAGTGTGGGTGGTGTTTTAAGAGTAAGACTGTACTGCCTAAGGTGTTTGCCAAAAGAGCTACCTAATAGACCAATAGGTACATGTCACAGCACAACATAATTTAGCCTCTCCACCAAGCAAAATCTTTATAATAATATAATATGCCATTTAGCAGACGCTTTTATCCAAAGCGACTTACAGTCATGCGTGCATACATTTTTGTGTATGGGTGGTCCCGGGGATCGAACCCACTACCTTGGCGTTACAAGCGCCGTGCTCTACCAGCTGAGCTACAGACAAGCTTCTTGCAAACAAGAACAAAGGATCCTCATTATCTTCTTGTGTTGTCAGGGTTTGGATTAAGGTTAAGGTAATGTATTATTACTTCCTCTCCCTTGCCTGCCTTTGAGGCTCTAAATTCAAAGTCTTAGTGTAGGGCAGAATGTAGCACAAAATGATCTCCTAAAATGCCTTTTTGTATTGTTGTAGCTTCACCATCTTTATTGCGGAGTTAAATACAAAAACACGTGCCCTTTCTCGGTTGGCTCCACATATCACTCTGAGGCACACCCTGTTCCAATTCTTTAGTTGCTAGTGTTTATAAGGGTCAATAAATATAACAATTTGGAACATGAACTTTCATAGGCCTTTCCATAAAATTGACAAATTGCCGGTGGCTGATGCAGTTTCCTTTTCCAGAGGATAAAGAGAGTTTGTTGGTTATGAGAACGGAATGTATTGTTTTAAAATATTTTTAGAATGTTCTCTGAACATTACTAAAGTTTTCTTGTGGTTTTTATGGAAAGTTTTCTTAATGTTCTGAGAATGGAATGTATATGTTTTTAAATAACATTCTTAGAACGTTCTCTGAACGTTACTAAAATTTTCTTGTGGTTTTTATGGAAAGTTTTCTTAATGTTCTGAGAATGGAATGTATATGTTTTTAAATAACATTCTTAGAACGTTCTCTGAACGTTACTAAAGTTTTCTTGTGGTTTTTATGGAACGTTTTCTTCATGTTCTGAAAACGGAATTTAGAGCTTATTGATGTTAATGTGTAGAATTCCATTTTTTACAACATTCCTTGAATATTGCCAAGAACGGACATAAAATAGAACCAACCATACAGTCTCTGAACGTTCTGAGAACATCACTTAACCTCTTAAGGATCGGACCCTTTTTTTCAATTTTCGCCTAAAATGACATACCCAAATCTAACTGCCTGTAGCTCAGGACCTGAAGCAAGGATATGCATATTCTTGATACCATTTAAAAGGAAATACTTTGAAGTTTGTGGAAATGTGAAATTAATGTAGGAGAATATAACACATTAAATCTGGTAAAAGATAATACAAACAAAAATGCGTTTTCAAATTTATTAATTTTTTCATAATCTTTGAAATGCAAGAGAAAGGCCACAATATAATAATGCAGTTTAGACACAATTTAGATTTTGGCCTAGATGGCAGCAGTGTGTGTGATTGATCCAGTGAAGCGTTGCAATACTGGACTATTTTTGTATCAAGTCTGCCCAAATGTGCCGAATTGGTCAATTGATACATTTTCAAGTACATAGCTATAGAGAACATACAAAAAGGATATGGTAATACAAAATGTAAGTTTACACATTCCCAGGAATGTCATACATGATGGATCATTTGCTTAAACACTAACTTTCACACATCTAGATGGCCGGGTGGGGTGGGTGAGGAGCCAGAGACAGCAGGGGTTCAAATTGTGTTGATTTCTACATTTGAATATAAAAAATGATTTTATCAAACAAAACTATGCTATATGTTATCTCTGGGACCCTTAGGATGACAAATCAGAGAAAGATTTCTGAATGTAAGTACATTATTTACCTTCAGAGGTGAATGTATCAAACCAGTTGGCGTGATACGTTTTTTGTTGTTGTGCACTCTCCTCAAACAATAGCATTGTATTTTTTCACTGTAATAGCTACTGTAAATTAGACAGTGCAGTTAGATTAACAAGAATGTAAGCTTTCTGCCCATATAAGACATGTCTATGTCCTGGAAAGTTTGCTGTTACTTACAACAGTCATGCTAATCACATTAGCGCACATTAACTCAACCGTCCCGTCTACGGGACACCGATCCCGTAGAGTTTAAGTCAAACCATTTTTGAGAACTTGCCCAGAATTTAGTACAAATATTAATAGAACCACATGAGAACTTGTGTGGAATCTTCTGTTGAGGTACTGAAATTCCCACAGAAGAACGTTGTTTCTTAATGTTCTCTGAACAATTTGAGAACCTCCCAATGTCAAACCAGTTGGAGAGCGTTCCTAGAACATTACCAAAATTGAAATTAAATGTAACCATGTTTGGACTTTTGGGAAACTTTCTGTTAAGGTAATGCTTTTTGTCAATTTCCTTAAATGTGCTGAGAATGTTCCAAAGCCAAGCAACTATCCTGCACCAGTCCCAGGAAGTTGTGGGAAGGTTATATGCAAAATAGCCATAGGACAACCACACTCTCACCAAGCTCTAAGAAACATATGGTTCTCAGAATGTTATGTGCTAGCTGGGTAGCCGATGTTCTTGTGAAGTCATGTGATGCTGTTTATAATCCATCAGAAAGCCAGAAAGGCCTACCCAGAATTTTTGGATTTTCAATGAAAAAGACTAGCTAATGGATGTGTCCTGGCAGATAACGGCTGAAAAAATACTCAATAAGCTAATTCAATTTCAGTATAATCTACTAGTTTTCATGTGACATGATAGAAGTTATAAACTGTTAAATTAGCTGGCTTCCATCCTGGAATCTGTTGTTTTATTATTCACATCCACACACTTTCTGGACAGAATTTCACAGGGCTTTCCTTACAATTATTATTATTTTTTTTTTACATTTTAGTCATTTAGCAGACGCTCTTATCCAGAGCGACTTACAGTTAGTGAGTGCATACATTTTCATTCTCCTCGAGGTATGGTTGATGTGCAGGCTTCTGTTAAAGGCCAGCACTAACGCTATGAATACACCGACTGTGTTATTGCGTTTTGGTACACCAGAAGTACATTCATTTCCAATGGAACGCTGTGTTTGCCTTGCAGCATTGCGTTGCAGAGCCTTCTGTGTGGTGTGTACGTTGGATTTAACGAACGTATGGCTCAAACTGTATGCCGATAGGGGTTGACAGAAATGGTAGCAGAAGGTGAATGTTGAACTTTTGTTGCACACATATCTAGAGGATGTTGCATACTATTTTGCGTAATTTCACAGTCGGTGTGTTCAAAGCATAACACACCTGATTCAAACCCAATGAGTTGATAATTAATGTGTATTATTGCTGGACTGGAATAGAGGTCTGCTCACCCATTAGGTCAGGGACTGGAGCAGGTTTGGCCACCTCTGGTATTGCTTTTTTGTTCACCTGGAATTAGGCTTTAGAAATAATGTCCTACTTACTAAGATGTCTAACATTTACAAACAGGTTTTGTACAAACTTGTACATTTTGAAATTATTTTGATTAATTCAATGTTGATTCGTTGAAGTGAAGTGTTTAAACTTGTTTTAATTGTTAACTTAAAAACATTTAGCAGACGCTCTTATCCAGAGCGACTTACAGTTAGTGAGTGCATACATTTTTCATAATGGCCCCCGTGGGAAACGAACCCACAACCCTGGCGTTACAAGCGCCATGCTCTACCAACTGAGCTACACTGCAGACTAGTGTCAATGTTAATTCATCACAGATCACAATTCTGCAATAAAAAGGTGTGAAGAGGATCTGGCTCTAATTTGTCTGTTTCTGTGTTGCTTTCGCAAACGATCATGACCTTTTTGTCCAGTTGTGAGCTCTCCAATCGGTTTTATTTGATTGTCACTCTGTCTCAGGATATCAGCCATGTGAACCCATTTTGCAGTTTATCATAATGGCATGCATCACCAATGCAGCCAAGAGGCCTACAGTATGATGACATTACTGGCCTAATGGGCATGTGCAATCAACGTGCCCCTTGTCATTGTACATCTGAAGCAGAGAATAGCTAAACTCAAACATCATTTGCATATTGATGAGCCAGCAATACAGAGCATTCGGAAAGTATTCAGACCCCTTGACTTTTTCCACATTTTGTTACGTTACAGCCTTATTCTAAAATGGATTAAATTGTTTTTTTCTCTCTCCCTAATCAATCTATTCACAATACCCCAT
Organism: Coregonus clupeaformis; assembly: GCF_020615455.1. Classification (NCBI taxonomy): domain Eukaryota; kingdom Metazoa; phylum Chordata; class Actinopteri; order Salmoniformes; family Salmonidae; genus Coregonus; species Coregonus clupeaformis. Next base: position 39,473,502 of record NC_059192.1, on the reverse strand, counting down.
AATGACAAAGCAAAAACAGTTAAATTTTTTGCACAAAAAAACAAAAACAAAAACAACTGATATCATATTTACATAAGTATTCAGATCCTTTAATCAGTACTTTGTGGAAGCACCTTTGGCAGCATTTAGAGCCTCGAGTCTTCTTGGGTGTGTATTTGGGGAGTTTCTCCCATTAATCTCTGTAGATCCTCTCAAGCTCTGTCAGGTTGGATGGGGAGCGTCGCTGCACAGCTATTTTCAGGTCTCTCCAGAGATGTTCGATCGGGTTCAAGTCCGGGCTCTGGCTGGGCCACTCAAGGACATTCAGAGACTTGTCCCGAAGCAACTCCTGCATTGTCTTGGCTGTGTGCTTAGGATCATTGTCCTGTTGGAAGGTGAACCTTCACCCCAGTCTAAGGTCCTGAGCGCTCTGGAGCAGGTTTTCATCAAGGATCCCTCTGTACTTTGCTCCATTCATCTTTCCCTCAATCCTGACTAGTCTCCCAGTCCCTGCTGCTGAAAAACCTCCCCACAGCATGATGCTGCCACCACCATGCTTCACCGTAGGGATGGTGCCAGGTTTCCTCCAGACGTGATGCTTGGCATTCAGGCCAAAGAGTTCAATCTTGGTTTCATCAGACCAGAGAATCTTGTTTCTCAATTTCTGAGAGACCTTTAGGTGCCTTTTGGAAAACTCCAAGCAGGCTGTCATGTGCCTTTTACTGAGGAGTGGCATCTGTCTGGCCACTCTACCACAAAGGCCTGATTGTTGGAGTGCTGCAGAGATGTTTGTCCTTCTGGAAGCTTCTCCCATCTCCACAGAAACAATTTGTAGGCTAATAAAAAATGTAAAAAAAATAATGTGGCGTTGTAATTCTACCTCGTTTATTTGCCGAGAATGATTATTGAATACAGACACAAAGTCAGAAGGTCAATGGCATGGAGGAGGATTGCAGAGATGTTGGTGTTGATGGTGGGAAAAGAGAGATTTGCACAACAATATTTGCAAGTCAAAGCCACAATTTCCTTTACCAAAGTACCCATTCATGTCCATGTAGGCCTATGTATTTGACAGGAAGTGAGCTATAATCATCAATGTCATGACACAAGTATAATGAAAGAGCCATAAGCTATAATATATGAGAATCATAATGTTAAGATACCATAATCTAATTGGTAGCATATTACATTGGAAATTCATGCTTAGTGTATCATTTACAATGTTATAATGCGTGTTACTGGTGATGTCTGTCCTTTGGTGGGCAAATTTCCCAATTTAAGTCACTCAACACATTCACAAATGGTGGCTTTGATCACAGTTTTGAGGTTTATGTTGCTTGATGTTCATAGCTAGCAGGCAGCACAAGCAAACATTTGTGTGCAAATCTCTCTTCACCCAACAATCTCTGCAATCCTCCTCCATGCCATTGACCTTATGATTTTGTCTCTGTTGCAAAGCAAAATCATATAGCAAAGCAAAATCATATTGTCACGATCGTTATAATGAGTGGACCAAGGCGCAGCGTGATATGCGTACATCTTACTTTAATAGTGTACTATAAACACGATACAAATAACAAAACAACAAAACGATACGTGAAGTCCTCGGTATTACAATACAAACCAACACGGAACAAGATCCCACAAAACACAAGTGCACAACAGGCTGCCTAAGTATTATTCCCAATCAGAGACAACAAGCAACAGCTGATTCTCGTTGCCTCTGATTGAGAACCACCCCGGCCAACCTAGAAAACACATGAACTAGAAACTGAACATAGAACACAAAACATAGACCCTACACACCCTGGCTCAACATATAAGAGTCCCCAGAGCCAGGGTGTGACAGTACCCCCCCCCAAGGCGCGGACTGCGACCGTGCCAACATAAACCCAACAGGGGAGGGGCTGGGTGGGCATTCTGCCTCGGAGGCGGATCCGGCTCCGGGCGTGACCACCACCCTCTAACAACCCCCCCGTAGCGCCCCTGGTCTGGTCCTGCTGGCTGGAGCTGGACTGGACATCGGTGGAGCGGATTGAAACAGGCACGGGCTGTGCCGGACTGACGACGCGCACCACAGGCTTGGTGCGGGGAGCAGGGACGGGCCGGACCGGGCTGGCGACGTGCACCACAGGCTTGGTGCGGGGAGCAGGAATGGGCCGGACATGGCTGTCGAAGCGCACCACTGGCTTGGTGCGGGGAGCAGGAACAGGCCGGGCCGGGCTGACAACGCGCACCATAGGCTTGGTGCGGGGAGCAGGGACGGGCCGGACCGGGCTGGCGACGCGCACCACAGGCTTGGTGCGGGGAGTAGGAATGGGCCGGACCGGGCTGACGAAGCGCACCACTGGCTTGGTGCGGGGAGCAGGAACAGGCCGGGCCGGGCTGACGACGCGCAACATTGGCTTGGTGCGGGGAGCAGGAATGGGCCGGACCGGGCTGACGAAGCGAACCACTGGCTTGGTGCGGGGAGCAGGAACAGGCCGGGCCGGGCTGACGACGCGCACCATTGGCTTGGTGCGGGGAGCAGGAACGGGCCGGACCGGGCTGACGAAGCGCACCACTGGCTTGGTGCGGGGAGCAGGAACAGGCCGGGCCGGGCTGGCGACGCGCACCATTGGCTTGGTGCGAGGGGCAGGAACAGGCCGGGCCGGGCTGGCGACACGCACCATTGGCTTGGTGCGAGGGGCAGGAACAGGCCGGGCCGGGCTGGCGACGCTCACCATTGGCTTGGTGCGAGGGGCAGGAACAGGCCGGGCCGGGCTGGCGACGCGCATCACAGGCTTGGTGCGAGGGACAGGAACAGGCCAGACCGCACTGGGAACACACACCACTGGCCTTGTGTGGGGATCAGGAACGGGCCGGACCGGACTGGTAACACACCTCAGTACCTCTCGCCATGCCTCTACACTCTCCTTCCCTCTACTGACCAATGGCCCCCGTAACCTGGTGGCCTTCTCTCCTCGTCCACAAACTCGCCCTGTATCTGTCCATGCCGTGTGCCCCCCCCAAAAAAATTATTGGGGTTGCCTCTCGCCTGTCCGACGACGACACTGTTGGCGCCGTACCTCCTCTCTCGCCAGGGCTTTAACTTTAGCCCATGGCCTTTTGCCTGCGAACATATCCTCCTAGGACCACCATTGGCCCACCTGGGCCATCGCCAACCTCTCCAGCTCCTTACCCGGCGTTTGCTCCTGGAAACGCTGCTTGGTCCCGTTTTGGTGGGATCTTCTGTCACGATCGTTATAATGAGTGGACCAAGGCGCAGCGTGATATGCGTACATCTTACTTTAATAGTGTACTATAAACACGATACAAATAACAAAACAACAAAACGATACGTGAAGTCCTCGGTATTACAATACAAACCAACACGGAACAAGATCCCACAAAACACAAGTGCACAACAGGCTGCCTAAGTATTATTCCCAATCAGAGACAACAAGCAACAGCTGATTCTCGTTGCCTCTGATTGAGAACCACCCCGGCCAACCTAGAAAACACATGAACTAGAAACTGAACATAGAACACAAAACATAGACCCTACACACCCTGGCTCAACATATAAGAGTCCCCAGAGCCAGGGCGTGACACATATAGAATTGGAAAACCAGACTGATTGGCTTTCCTCCAACAATTTTGGTTGTGCTTGCCTGAAACTAATGACAGGCGGAACTATGTTTCATGAAGGGAAGATTTTCAAGCAAACATCTGCTCCTCACCTGATTGGTTAACAGCAGTGGTGGTTGTGTGTAATTTGCATTAAGTAGCCTAGAGTAGAGCTGAACTTTCTCTATCGCTCCGCTAGTAGGGTTCACGCCACTCCCCTTCCCACAATCCCCTGCGTATTGCTCCGCGTGCTGCCGTTGAAAATGAATGGGGGCAGAACTTCATCTGGCGAATTCAGAAGTGGTGGAAACCCTACGTAAAAGGTTCATTGGCGGGAAAATCCATCAGACTGGAAATTATGGACAATTAGGAGCTTAGGGAGTAAACGTTATTTATAATAAGGGTTACATGGTGAAAATCGGACCTCTCTGAAATGAATAAGGATGGCCCTCCCTTCAGCAAAGTATATTTTACCTAAACACTCAAGCTTGAAAAAAATAAAATAAAATGACCCTCCCCTATACCCAAAATAATAGGCAAATTAAAACAAAGTAGATAGCAGAGAACATGTCTACTGTTTACTCTCACTTCTTGGACACAGACCAGAGCCTTGGATATTCTGTTTTTTAGAATCTGTTCTTCATCATGTAGCATTACATGTCACAGCGGGGATTTTGATAGCGCACAGGGCTGTGGGGCAGAAGGTTGTGGGTTCGCAGACCACCTCGGACAAGAGTAGGGGTGGAAAGATCTCCTTTATAGTAAAAGCGTTAATATATCATCGTGTTTGTAGGTCCGAGAAACAATTGCCATTTATAATAATGTCATGCAATTCTACATAATTTTACAAATTGGCTGAATCTTTTTTAATAGCCTACAACACAAATGACTGAAAATACAGGCTAAGAATGGACAGAGAGATAGGCCTATGCTTTTTGCCATTTTCTTTAATAAAAGTTAGACCTCTCATACCACCTCAATTCGAGTTTTGGTTTTAACTGAACAGCCCGTCACTGACACGGAGGTAGGCTATTTAAAGAGTGCATGGTGGGTGGAGGAGTTGATGACAAATCTATGGATATGGCAGCCTATAGCCTAATTTTGTCTGTCAAATAGGTAGGCCTAGCTCTTATTTCTTCAATAGGAAGAAAATAGTCTCCAACACAAAGCCCTCTTGTTGTTAGTAAAGTCTAATTAAAATGAAGCACCATGAGCTGTCCGTTTCCGAGGGATTGTGCCATGGATGCTGTTTCAAGTTTCAGCACCACAATGTAAATTAGTCGAATCTGGCTTATTGTGAGGTCAATAACTCTGATAAATACATCATTGGCAAGAAACATATTGTTTAAAAAAAATCTATAATAGTAGTAGCAAGCTATCAAAGTTTACCTCCGGTCCTCCTTTTCATCTTCGTGCTCTCCTTCTCAAACTGAACAGAAAATAGTCTGTGCGCATTATAGTGCATTTTTGGGACTAGGCCTAATCAATTATATTGTCAGAAGAAAACTTTGACTCTCCTCCTCAACTGCCAGTGTAGCCCTACATAGCACAGCCATTGGTTAAGGAGCACACACAACATTTTTTGATCAGCAAGAGCAGAGCAGGCCGGGGTTCAGGGTTAGAATATCCATTGCAGTGTGTAATGCAGCCTAGTTTAATTTACACCATCCCAGCATGCACTTCGTAGCCTATAGCCTATAGGCGATGGATCATTTGATTGAGACCACACTAAATAGCCTATTGGCGCAATTTCTATTGAATCAGAGATGAGGGGCTGCATTGATCACACATCGATATATAGCCTAATAAGCAACTAATTCTAAAACACTGAGAAATATTGAAACGTCATAAATTACAAATTACATGACCCTCCCCTGGACTAGATAAAATAAAAAATAAAAAATAAACTCCCCTTGACTGAAATTGAAAAAGCATGACCCTCCCCCATTTTCTTCTAGGTAACCGTTCTGTACATTTTGATATGTCCCTTAGTAATAGGTGACATATAAATAGTTGGAAGTTTTCCCAAATTTCCCAAATTGCAAATAGTTAGATTATTTTGCAAATAGTCCTGTAAAGTATGGTGACACTTGGAGGTATTCATCTCCTCTCTTATCCTGCTATTGCCTGTCCTAAGCCTAATAGTAAATGGGATGTCAATGGTCAAGAGCAGCTGGCATCACAGTTAGGAAATAATGGATCAGCCCTTTTAGATATCAAACAGAACTAACCCAGGTGTTTATGCTCTCCAAGCACATAACACACATTTTCTGCCTCTCCTTTTTTCACCTTTCTCCATAGTGACCAAGGACTATAATGATACTCCTACCCTGCATCTCTCCACTTCAGTCACTATGGATTATGATAGGTTGCCTACTATGCATCCCCTAGATCAGTGGTTCCCAAAAGGTGGGTCACCAAGGGGATAACTCCCAGGCTGAAAGCAGGGCTTTCTTCACCTGGTTCAGTTAACCAACCCACATCCTCTTCAAAATGATTCAATCCAGCATTTTGACATGTACAATGGGCCTTTGCCTGAGTGGAAGAAAGCAGGTCTGCTGCAGGGACAGGGGGTTGGTCTCAGTGCAGGGTTCACCCCCTCTTTTGTTGTGGACACACAGGTGGGCACTGGGTCCACTGCCCCCCTCCATAACAGTAGAATCCAGCCTGGGCCTAGCACATCCCAGGGGCTGTTCAGGCCTGGCATGCCCCAACTCAACACTGTGTACACAGTCAACAGTAAGGGCCTACAGCGTCTCTCCTCCACTGATACCAGACACAGCCCCCAGGAGGTCACAGTCAACCACACCAGCCACATTGGCCAGAAGAGACCCACCAGCAGCCCCCAGAGTTAGGATCCTCCAACAGATAGAGCTGGACCATGCCAGAGTCCTGGACCCAGACCTGTCCCCCTTCACCTCTCTGGAGGATGCTGCCCACCGCCTTCTACCTTACCATGGCTTCCAGACCAAGCTACCTACACAGGAGGAGCTATGGAGAGGTACAGTACAGTTAAATGGGTTGTCATCAGCCCACACTACAGGGCAAGGTTGTCATTCTTTTAAATCTCTCTTATCTCCCTCTGCAGTGGATGAGGAGTTTGAAGCAGAGGCCACTGAGGTCATGATGTGAAAGGAAGCTATGATGAACAAGCACCAGGGTCTCATGCTGGAGGAGTTTGAGGTGTGTCACACATGCGCGCACACACACACACAGTTTGTAACTCACATAGGGCAGGAGTGATATGGTTAAAAACAGCCATGAATAAAGGCAAATCACCTGGATGAGACGGTATTCCACCTGAGGTCTACAGCATTTAAAATGTTTGAATCAATTAGGTCCACTAATCCTTGAACTGATTAATACAGCCGTTCACAAAGGTTCATTTGGGAGAGATGTGAATACAGCACAAATGTAGCTTTTATAAAAAAAAAGTAAGGATGACTCCCAGTGTTCTCACTATCGCCCCCTATCTTTGATAAACACAGATATTAAACTGTTTTCCAAAATGTTGTCATCGAGTCTCAAGGCTTACTTACCCAAATTGGTCCACATGGACCAAAGCGGGTTTGTTAAAAAGCGTTTATCCTCAGATAACCTCCGTTGACTATTACATGTCTTAGAGGCTTCATCAGAAAATACAGTTCCTTGGGCTGCATTATCTCTCGAAGCAGAATGTCACGATCGTCGTAGGAGTGAGTAGACCAAGGCGCAGCGTGTGAAACAAACATGACTTTAATTAGTTAAAGTAGTACAAACAAAACACGACTCGTGAAGTCCACAGTAACACTGACCGATAAGGAACAAAAACCCACAAACACAAAGTGAAACACCGACAGTTAAATATGGCTCCCAATCAGAGACAACCAGCCGACAGCTGACACTCGTTGCCTCTGATTGGGAGTCACACAGGCAAACATAGAAACAGACAACCTAGAACACCCAACAATGAAACAGAACACATAGAATGAACACACCCTGGCTCAACATAATGAGTCCCAGAGCCAGGGTGTGACACAGAAAAAGCTTTTGATAGACTAGAATGGTCATATCTCTGGTCTGCCTTGGAACATATGGGAATTGGCTCCAATTTCAGTAATATGATAAATACCATATGCCAATCCCTCAGCCATAGTTATAACAGGCAATATCTGCTCTGCTCCGTTACGAATCACTAGAAGCAGCAGACAAGGCGATCCAATTTCGCCTTTGCTGTTCTTATTATCCATGGAACCCCTGGCCCAGGCAATTAGTCAGTTGAAGAAAATAACAACAATTTCCCTAAAATCTACTGATCACTTCATCTCATTATACGCAGACTATATTTTACTATATCTAGACAATGTATCTCAATCGCTCCCAAACGCATTAAAGATCATTCAGCATAATCTCAATTTATAAAATTAATCTAACCAAATCGGCCCAAGAGGAGCGAATCAGCTTTACCCAGGACAAGAGGCTGGCACTACTGGATCCAGGTGGGTAAGAGGGGAGAGCTCAGGTTTAGTAGTAGCAACGCTTAATAATGAGACCAATGACGGATCATATAGAAAGGTTACAAAATGGTGGGAGGGAACTGTGATGTGTAAAGTTTTGAGATGTAATTATTTGAGGGCTGGCATACAGTACATGTGTGATGTTTTGAGAGTGTGACTGAAAAAGCCCAGAATGTGCTGATGATTAGATTTGTCTCTCTCGCTCTAACAGAGGGATCCCTGAAAGCTTTCTGCTGCCAGGCCAAGCTGGCGGAGACGAGGCCAGCAAAGAGCCTTAAAGGTTCTGCTTTAGTTGTAACTACCAGGCTTGTTGTAAGTCTCTGCAGAATGGAGGGAGCACACATCACACACAAGAGCCAGGGAGAAGTCAGAGGTTAGGCAGAGCAGTATAGGCAGGGTCTGTGGGGGGGGGTAAGGAAGACACAGGGCCTGAAGAAGAAGAAGAACTACACTCTCTGCCAACTATAGTCGCAATCACAGTAATGCTAGCACCAGTATTCTCTCCTTCAACTAATGGACAGTGCAGAAAGAAGTCTATCCTGGCAGATTTTGGCCATTTCTCATTGGCTGAAGAAGTGGCAGCAGTGAATATATTTAAATGTTAGAAGGAGACGTTCTGTACTGCCTTTCACTATTTTATTAGAGCAGCCACCAGGTGTGACTGATTAAGCCTGTTGATCTGTGCTAAGAACCATTCAACCAATTAAGGCAGGCCATAGACTACACATTAAGGGACACCTTCCCTGAGTTCGTTACTATACCTTCTTAATATTCATTTTACTTTGTGCCATTTGATTTTATGAATAGGAATTTGATTATGTTTTGTACCTTGAAAGTATGTGATCTCACCTATACCAATACTGAATGTTAGGAGAGAGTACAGCTCTTAGTTGGAAGTGCGATTGTAATTTATGAATGAGAAGAATGGATAACATTAAGGATCATGTTTTCAACAACCATGTTGTCTCGGGAGAATATATTTGTTGTTGTATTGTAATATTTAAGCCAAGGATGGCTTTGTTGCACTGCCAAGCAGTATGTTTTGCCCTAGTGAGAGGATGGTGTGCTGCCTAATTGTGTTTACTTTGTATTTAGATTTTGCACGTAATATATTCGGAAAAGTAATATAAGACAACAAAATGTTTATGGTTTTTGGAAAAAAAAGTTTTATCATGTTTTCTACAATGAATAAAAAATACAACCCATTTCAATACCTGAGTTTTGTGTTTTTCCCCATGTACTACTTATTATATGATGTCGTCGCTTACTGAGAGCCAGGGTAGTCTGAAGATTAATACCATTCATATTGCCACAAGAAGCTGTGCTATAGGCTGACATTGAGATGGCTCAACAATGGATTATCTGATAGATAAGAGCCTTACTATGTTAATATGCTTCTGATTACCATGCCTCTCAGTGACCAATCAAAGTGATAAAATCCAATAAAATCCAATGGACAAGAGGATGAACAATGGTTTTGGTTTGAGTTTTCCCTAACAGAAGCCCAAAGAAAACTCAGGTGATGCCACTGATGCAACCACCAGTCTACCATGGCTCCATGTTTGAGGAGTGGGAAAAGTATACTGAACAAAAATATAAACTCAACATGTAAAGTGTTGGTCCCATTTTTCATGAACTGAAATTAAAATAAAATAAAAGATACCCAAAATGTTCCATACGCACAAAAAGCTTCTTTCTCTCAAATTTTATGCACAAATTTGTTTACATCCCTGTTAGTGAGCATTTCTCCTTTGCCAAGATAATCCATCCACCTGACAGGTGTGGCATATCAAGAAGCTGATTAAACAGCACGATCATTACACAGGTGCACCTTGTGCTGGGGACAATAAAAGGCCACTCTAAAATGTGCGATTTTGTCACACAACACAGTGCCACAGATGTCTCAAGTTCTGAGGGAGCGTGCAATTGGCATGCTGACTGCAGGAATGTCCAACAGAGCTGTTGCCAGATAATTGAATGTTAATTTCTCTACCATAAGCCGCCTCCAACATTGTTTTATAGAATTTGGCAGTACATCCAACCGGCCTCACAACCGCAGACCACGTGTAACCGCGCCAGCCCAGGACCACCACATCCAGCTTCTTCACCTGTGGGATCATCTGAGGAAGGGGAGGGGGGGTGCTGAGGAGTATTTCTGTCTTTAATAAAGCCCTTTTGTGGGGAAAAACTCATTCTGATTGGCTGGGCCTGGCTCCCCAGTGGGTGGACCTGGCTCCCAAGTGGGTGGGCCTATGCCCTCCAGGCCCACCCATGGCTGCGCACCTGCCCAGTCATGTGAAATCCATAGATTAGAGCCTAGACTGACTGATTTCCCTCTATGAACTGTAATTCAGTAAAATCTTTGAAATTGTTGCATGATGCGTTTATATATTTTTTCAGTATAGCTTGACAGCAGGATTGATTGATGGACAGCTTTCAGGGGTAAGGCATTAACACCTTGAGAGGAAGCGGGGAAAGTGTGTGTGTTCTGAATAGGCAAGAGGAACCCCTATTATTAGCATGCTCTGGACATACGTGACAAGATTAGAGTCAGCCTTGGGATTGCAGTGAATTACTGCCCGATCCGTTTACAGGGGCAGAGAGTCACACGCAGATCCACACGCAATGAAACTGCCCCAGCAAAACCCACGCCCATCCATGATAGAGCAGTATTATTATACCCAGCGAGCGGTGGGTGGGTACGTCAGGGCCTGCTGTGAATGTCATTATGACATTGGTCTCTCTCCAAAAGTAAGAGGATACCAAGTTAGATTATATTGTTTAATCCATATGTGATAAGAAGGTTAGATCTGATTAAGGATTAAATTCTGATAATTGTCATTTTTTTGTGTCATTTTGTCTCCATTTTGTCCTAAATGTTTGATTTACTGCCATTTACTTGACTTTCAATTTATTGAGTGAGATTCTATATAATTATGAATCACATGGAGACACAAACAATCCTACCATTAAAAGCTAGAGGAGGGTATTTTTGAACATTTTATTGAATATGGTCTAGCCCCCTCACACGCTCTGAAGGGCTCTGTTATAGAGCTGTTCCAATGTGGGAAGACACCACTGACATCTTGTGGTACAATGCCAAAACTTCATCCACTCACTGTCATCTCATGGCTGAGAATGAGTTCACACATGTTTTCCATGAAATTGTACCCTCACACGGAATTCAATGTGTTTGCTTTTGCCAAACAGTCATTGTCAAAGAAGATGTAGGATCCACCTGCTCTACTCTAGTCAACTTGAGAAGCTACTCTCCAGAGTTGGCATGCTGCTGAGAGCTCCTCTGACTCAGTTGTGGGACAGGGATGGTTTGAGTTCATCATCATGGAAACCAAATTTGGTTCCACATGGCCACTCTCCTAGATAGAGTTAGAACATGTAGCCTGTCTCCAGTCCTACCTTGCTGCACACAGGCCTCAGACGCCTCACCCTCACAAATAAACAGTGGATTAGCGTTGTCTGTGGCTAATTAAGGACCTGCAGAGGGATTCATGCACACTTCAAAGGCCCGTGGCCGCCCTCCCTTTCTCTCCTGTCCTCCGTTCTCCGCCTGGGTTTGATGGTTCTCTAAACGGTGCCACGTGTGAGAGAGAGCCCTGCTTCAGGCCCCTGGTGAGGACGAGGTGGGGAAGAGAGGGGGAGGAGAGGACACTGGAATGTGTTTGTTCATAATCCTCCTTTTATCTATAATCATCTGTTTTCACATCCTGGGACGGGTTATGGGCAGAGAGCTCAGCTCAACTCTCCCCTCTCTATCTTTGTCTTTGTTGTTTTTGTCTGCCTCCCTCTCTATTCTCTATGTTCTCTATGCTCCCAGCTGTCCCTTTGGTATGGAATACATAGTGGTTCCTGCTGAACTTATACACCCACTGGCCTGGGTATCTTAACATGCATGAGAGAGAGAAAGGGGGGAGGGGGCTAAAGAAAGTGACCTTTCATGTGTACTTATATGTAGGCGAGTAGGAGGGAGCTTGTTTTGCTGTGATAGAGAGAGAGTGATGAAGAGATAGTAGAATCTCCAGGGGGATGATGGGTGTATACACACTCCCCTGAATGGAGGGAGAGGGATTAGAACGTTACAAGAATTTCATAACAGGCATAAAACCATTAATATGTCACGGCCTCATTGGAAGCAGATGTGTGATTTATTTTTATAGGCTGGTAGTTGAGGTCGCTGCAACAGGCTGTGGAACGCCTCCTCCTCTTCCACTTCCTCCTCCTATGCCTCTTCCTTCACCCTAAACCTCCACCCTCCTCTTTCATCATACTCCTCCATCCTCCTCCTCCTCCTCCTTCATCGTACTCCTCCTCCTCCATCCTCCTCCTCCTCCCTACGCCTCTTCATCCTCCTTCTCCTCTTCCTCATCTGCTACCATCCCAGCCTCAAGTTACTCCCCTTCTCTCCCTTTTGTCTTTTTTGTCTTCACAATTATGCTTGTTCATCTTTATCTTTCAGCATCCATGTTTTTCACATTAGATGCCTAATAGCCTACAAAGATCAAACTTCATGAACTAGGAGAAAAGCGATAAAGCATGGTTGAGATGTAGGACCAAGCTTCTTTTGGCCACTGTTGGATGCTGGTGAGCTGTGTGCTGGTGTGATAGACAGCTTATCCGCCTCCTCATGCTCTACCGCCACCGCACGCACACACACACACACACACAGTGATGTCAAGCCCTCAGACTGACAGCCTGATCGCAGGAAGTGGTCCATTATTCAATCAATAGAATTGTGACAATTTGGGAAAATTTGTCAGAAGAAAAAACAAATGAGCAGCCAGTGTGCTCATAATTCAGACATCAGTTTGAACCAGAATGTAAAAATTTAAAAATGTGTGAGTGTTCTGAGTGTGGGAGTCCGGTAAGTTAATGGTATGGGTGGACTGTGCTGAAGCAGTTCTAGAAATGACTAGCAGATCCAGAGAGAAGATCAGCGTGTCTGATCTGTAGAAGAGAAACAAAACCTTCCTAGCCATCATGCAAACTTATAGTGGGGTCCGAAATGAATGACACCTTTGATAAAGATGAGCAAAAATTACTGTGTAAAATAAATAATTCAAATACTGAGCTATATTGAATGCAAAAAAACATTTGGGAAACTATATTATTTTATACTAATACAATTGCTCAGAGAAAGAGATTTTGTTTAGCAAGTAAACATTTTATTCTCAAAAAGGAAGGGGTCAAATTATTAATACCCCTGTTTTCAATACCTCACCTTGCGAGGGTAACGGCACTGAGCCTTTTTCTAGAATATTATATGAGTTAGAGAACACATTGGGAGGGATCTTAGACCATTCCTCCATGCAGAATCCTTCCAGATCCTTGATTATTATTATTTTATTCATAATGATTGTTCAGATGAAAGCACTATAGTGGAAAAGGAAATGTGAGTAACGTCTGCAACAGAATGTTCTACTCTGGTGAAAATCAACTGTCCCTCACACTTTTTTTATGATGCTAACTGAATTGGAGAACGGCGCACTCGGTGGAATAAGACAGAGCCAAGAAAAGGTTAGCCAATAAAAAGAGAAAAGACACCACCGAAAACGAGCACATTTCTTCTGTCAGTGACAATGGCGTGCACACAAACCCCTTCCGGCCAAAATGCCTCTCTGTGAGCGGCCTGACATGCCGTTTTTATGTGAGGCTAAAGGTGAGTGAATAAAGTCGTTAACAGTGACTGCTCCGGGTTATTTTACTGTCTGAGCAACTCGACAGCTTTTGGTAAGCTGCCACATAAAACATTTTCCACAGAGCGACATACTGTACAGTATACAGACAGATAGAGTAGGAGAGAGGGAGGAAATGAAGAGAGTGAGAGAAGAGACGGAGGAGAGAAGAGGAGGGAGGGATATGTGGAGGAAGAACAGAACTACAGTCCTGTCTGCACTCGTCTCTCACGAGGCCGTTAAACGTGAACTCATGCAAACAACTGGTAATGCCCATTTGATTTCCATTAGCCTTTGCAGCAAACATCCCTGATTTATCGAAATGTTGGAAACTCGGCCCAGACCTGAAACAAGGACCAGTCATCTTTACACAAAGCAGAGTTATCATACTTTCTGTGTTGTTCGTGTTAACTGTCTGACAAGAAATAAAATAAGCAATGCTATTGACCTAGGGGATGCTGCAGGATGTCATGACCCAGCATGGGGTCTTCTTACCACACCCTGCCCAGACACACTGAACATAGCATTGGTCCTGGAAGAAAGAAACCTTTCTCTTTCTCCCTCACTTCCCATTATCTCCAGACAAACACGCTCACGTACACACACACGCTCACGCACGCACACACACACACACATAGTTGGATGCTGTCACATAAAATGTTCTACCAGCCCTCACAGTCTCATGTCATCCATGTTTTTCAACCGTCAAATTTCGAAGTTGTTTCAAACGTCAAATTTAGAAATGTTTAAGGTTAAGTTTAGGCATTAACTCAGAATTCCTAAGGTTAGGCATTAACTCCAAATGGTTAAGGTAACGGTTAAGGTTTGGGATAGGCTTAAAACAAAAATATCAAAAACTACTTTCTATCGCTGGATTTGCGGTCGCAACCTTTGGAATCAGGGGCAGATGCTGATGCCCATGCGCCATCCCCGTCCACAATGCCCCGGCAAAACCCAAACCTACTTGAAGGTAACAGCAATCCTGTTGCCCCTAGTGGCCGGTTTCTACGTCATCTCCCAACATCCTCAGACATGGATGGACGTTGAATACTGACTTGTATCACGGGTGACCTGGCTGAAAATGTTATCATGGCTGTAAAATCGAACAGCAATAAATCACCTGGCGACACACTCATGTGGTGCGTTCAGTAGAAAAACACTGGTTATGAGGCCAAGGAGAGAGAGGAAATATAAAATACAAATATGGCATAGTCCTCACAGTGTTAGCGCGATAGGAGCCAGCAAAAGCTTGAGTGTGATGAAATGTGTGTGTGTTTGTACTGTGTGTTGCGTGAGCTAAAGGCTGGGCCGTTACTCCAGCTTTTCCTCTCCAATTACAGCCCTGTTGATCTGAGGGTCTCCGCTTCACTGCTGTCTCCTGCTATTCTCATCCAGCTGCAATAACATCTCTATAGAATTCCACACTTCCTACAGACACACACACACACATACAGTATATGCACACACACGAGCACACACACACAGAGTGCAAACACACACAGCAAGCATGCATGCACAGAGATCAACCCTAACACAAAATATAGGTACTGATTTTAGACAGAACAGACAAAAACCATCCCAAATAATATGATATGCCGTTTAGATTCTTTCATCCAAAGCGACTTACAGTCATGCGTGCATATATTCCACTACCCTGGCGTTACATGTACTAACTGAGCTACAAAGGACCACATCACACCAACACAAACGCAACATCATATGCATGAAACATAAATCTCTCTCTACAAAGGACCACATCACACCAACACAAACGCAACATCATATGCATGAAACATAAATCTCTCTCTCTCTCTCTCTCTCTCTCTCTCTCTCTCTCTCTCTCTCTCTCTCTCTCTCTCTCTCTCTCTCTCTCTCTCTCTCTCTCTCTCTCTCTCTCTCTCTCTCTCTCTCTCTCTCTCTCTCTCACTCACACACACACACAAACAGACAGTTGTCAGCTGAGAGTCTGTCTGATCTCAGAAGTACTAGGTTCAGGCTCTGTCTGTCCTGTCCCATTTGGCTGAGTGCACTTCAAAGGGCCCTGCTGGAGTGCACAGAAACCCTGCACCCTCCTCCCCTCCTGCCTTCTCCCCTCCAGACTTGGCCCAGAGAAAGTGAAAAACAGAGGGCTTTTAGGAAACACTCCCTTGGGGACCCTTAGACAATACATTCCCGCCTCATTGTAAGAGAGATCTGTCACTTTGAGTTTCCCTTGCGCCAGAGCCAGAGTAGGGCCCGTACAGGGCTGATAGATGGCCAGGCGAGGGGCCTTGAGCTGGGGGAGAGTGGTGTGGTGCAGGTCTGGTGCCCCCTGGAGGTCATCGAAGAGATAGAACACAGGAAGAAGAAGTCATAAAGAACAATTACAGTCTTGACGGCTGCAGCATGGATCCTATCCTCCGCTTATCTGAAATTGAAAAGACGTTGCTGCACTTGAGCTGTCTCCCGGACATTTGTTACATCAACACTCAGTTGTGTTTCTGTAGAAGAAATACAATGGGCTAAAAGAAAAAAAGAGCCCCTCTCTGATTCCGAACGTGGTCCTCTGCCAAAAGAGGCCGTGGAAACTGATCCACCTTTGGGTCCTGGATTATATTCTTTGTCTGAATTCCAAGATTCCACAAGCGGCCAGAAGAGATTTGAGGTTTGACAGAGTAAGTGCAGACCTGGGATGGGAGGAGAGGATCGCAGGGGAAGGAAAAGTGCTTCTACTGAACCCACGGTCGACGGCGGCAACAGGTAGCAGCAAATAGCAATCAATGTGTATTAGCCCTGATGTCTGCAGCTACCAACTTTACCTGAACGTTACCTGATGCATTCACCATTGAGAGTTATGCAATGTACTAACAAGTGTGTAAGTGTGTCAATAGACCTTCCATTGGGTCAGGAGTTTTCCCCGCTCAGGCCAGGAAAAACTCCAGGCCCTACTAAAGGCATGTAGTCCCGAACAAGCACGCACACGCACGCACGCACGCACGCACGCACGCACACACACACACACATATACACACATACACACATACACACATACACACACACACACACACACACACAAAGCCCACCTCCAATCCCTCACACACCTACATAGCACAGGTCAGGGTGATGCTGTTATTGCTCTTCAGTAAATGCCAGGCCCTGGGTCATAGAGTATAGATCAGAGGTGTCTGGTCATAGCAGCTGTGTGTGTGTGGTTGGCCCTGCCTGGTAAATTGTCTATTTTAAACCCCAGTCAGGGGGTATATCAGCACCTCACGGTGCCATGCTGCTCCTGCTAATAATAATAATAATAATAATGATATCCCTTAACCTTTGACCCTGACCCTACTCGATCACCAACCAAACCCCTTAGATTTTTAAATGTTGCTCTGTTACAGACTGAATTTAAAATGGGTTAAATTGAGATTTTTTTGTTCACTGGGCTACACACAATAGCCCATAACGTCAAAGTGGAATAATGTTTTTTGAAATTGTTACAAATGAATTAAAAATGAAAAGCTGAAATGTCTTGAGTCTATTTACCCAGTCCCATAATAAGTTGTATGGACTCACTCTCCACTCTCCTTCACTCAGGGATTTCACCATGAGGCCAATGGTGACTTTAAAACAGTTACAGAGTTTAATGGCTGTGATAGGAGAAAACTGAGGATGGATAAACAACATTGTAGTTACTCCACAATACTAACCTAAGTGACAGTGTGAAAAGAAGGATGCCTGTACAGAATAAAAATATTCCAAAACACTCATCCTGTTTGCAACAAGCCACTAAAGTAAAACTGCAAAAAATGTGGCAAATCAATTAACTTGCTGTACAAAGTGTTATGTTTGGGGCAAATCTAATACAACACATTACTGAGTACCACTCTTCATATTTTCAAGCATACTGGTGGCTGCATCATGTTATGGGTATGATTGTAATCATTAAGTACTGGGGAGTTTTTCACGTAAAGAAAATTAACCGAATGGAGCTAAGCACAGGCAAAATCCTAGAAGAAAACCTGGTTCAGTCTGCTTTCCACCAGACATTGGGAGATTAATTCACCTTTCAGCAGGAAAATATAATCCAAAACACAAGGCCAAATCTACACTGGAGTTGCTTACCAAGAACACAGTGAATGTTCCTGAATGGCCGAGTAACAGTTTTGACTTAAATCTACTTGAAAATCTATGGCAAGACCTGAAAATGGTTGTCTAGCAATGATCAACAACACATTTTGTACAGCTTGAAGAATTTCGAAATTAATGAAGGGCAAATGTTGCACAATCCAGGTGTGGAAACTCTTAGACACATCCTCAGAAAGATTCCCAGCTGTAATCGCTGCCAAAGGTGCTTCTACAAAGTATTGACTCAGGGATGTGAATACTTATGTAAATGAGATATTTCTGTATTTCATTTTCAATAAATTAGCTAACATTTCTAAAAACATGTTTTCACTCTGTCATTATGGGGTATTGTTTGTAGGGTGAGATAAAAAAATATATTTAATCAATTTTGAATTCAGGCTGTCACACAACAAAATGTGGAATAACTCAAGGGGTATGAATACTGTCTGAAGGCACTGCATTTTTATGATTCTTTATGACCTTGTGTCAAGCCATGAAAATATGATAAGCATGATGAGTTTTCTGTTTGTGAAGAGTATAAAAACATGTATACTATCAACACACGAGGAGCATGACAAGGACAGCTGGAGGGCACCTGATTGGTAGGGTTAAAGATGAAATGGCTACTACATTCCCATTAAAGTGAGATTATGTGATCCATTTTAGTCTAAATAATACTGTAAGGCAAAATATTGTGGTTGCGCAACATTGCGATGTTGACGCATGGTTCATTTTCATACATTTCAAACCTATATCATTAATTATACAAATCAACACAAACATGAAATTACGGCTGATTATGGCTCATTTACCCTAGAAATGAATTTACATAAAGTTGTACTTTTGCCCCGGTTCTCCAATATAGCGTGACAGTACAAATGCTGGACCTTAATTTGACTCGTTTCGTCACAGGAGGAAAATAATCTTGCAGCAGGGGGATTTGAATATCTGAATAAATATTTAGAATCGCGCCAGGTGTCATAACCAGCCATAAAATAACGCAATATACTGTATGTCACAAATATATGGGTCATGACAGTGTTATGACCATAGTATGACAGGTTATGACAAGTTATGTCAGCTGTTATGAAATATTATGACATGGTTATGACCGTGTCATAATGTGTTATGACGCTGGGTGTCAAGTAAATATTTCCTTATTTCCCACAGCAAATCTACTGTGGCAATTTACCCAACACTTTGCATGAATAGAAACTAATGTTGGTGTAGCCTACTGTTATTATTTTATTCATTTCCCATTTATGTTATCCAAGAGTGTCTGGTATGGTCATTTCTTATCAAGATCGCCACTCGTGTCTCCCGAGTGGCGCAGTGGTCTAAGGCACTGCATCGCAGTGCTAGCTGTGCCACTAGAGATCCTGGTTCGAATCCAGGCTCTGTTGTAGCCGGCCGCGACCGGGAGACCCATGGGGCGGCACGCAATTGGCCCAGCGTCGTCCAGGGTAGGGGAGGGAATGGCCGGCAGGGATGTAGCTCAGTTGGTAGAGCATGGCGTTTGCAACGCCAGGGTTGTGGGTTTGATTCCCACAGGGGGTATGAAAAATAATAATGGATGCACTAACTGTAAGTCGCTCTGGATAAGAGCGTCTGCTAAATGACTAAAATGTAAATGTAAAATATCCCTGGACTGTCCATATTTGAAATGTGTAAGTCAATCAGGGGGATTTCGTTTTTTTGTGCCAGAAGGGCATGGGCCAGAATCGAACTCACGCCGATACGGTAGGCCTATATGTGCGACCTGAAGGCAGTGGACCTAACCGCTAGACCAGGGTTCTTCAATTCCGGTCCTGGAGGGCCGAAACACTTCAGTTTTTTATTTCTACCTGGAAGTTAATTGCACTCACCTGGTGTCCCAGGTCTGAAATAGCCCCTGATTAGAAGGAGAGGATGAAAAACAGAGGTGTCTCGGCCCTCCAGGACCGGAATTGAAGAACCCTTCGCTAGACCATCTCAGTCCAAAATTGTACCAAAGTTTGACAGTTCATTCTTAACGTTAGGAAACACTTTAAACTTGTATGTCGTATCCTAGTGTAGACCAATATCTATCTTGTGTTATTAAGCTATATAAAATGACAGTTGTTGATGTGTATGGCTGCAGTTCAAATACAGTTTTGTACATTTGAATGTTGCAGTAATAGGACCTAGGCCTAGCGTTTGAGTGAGCGAGCGAGATATCAATTATTTTGATAGCAGGCCCTGATCCCAATGACTCAACTTCCCCCGCATGGAGAGGAAGAGATCTGCTCATTTTCAGGGACTCACAAGACTCATTTGAATTTCCTAAAGCAGCAGGATAATTCTCTGCGACAAAAGAGTGATCAAGTTAAGATCCGACATCTGTACATTATGTGAAATATGTGAATGTGTATCTAAGTGTGCATGTTCATTCTTTGTATCTGATCGGAGTGTGTGTGTGCCAATCGCCTTCTCTCTGTCTTTAATCAGTGCAAGCTCTGAGTTCCCCTGTGCCAAGTTCCATTCAGCTCTGCGTAGTCAAATGAATGATTTCCACCGACCATCGTTCCATGCTGCTTTTCTTGGCTGATCATCATTGTACTGTGTCAGCACAGGGACCTCTAATAGACACACATACACACTTGTGCACACACTTACACACACACACACACACACACACACACACACACACACACACACACACACACACACACAGAGAGGCATGCACGCACACACACACACACACACACACACACACACACACACACACACACACACACACACACACACACACACACACACACACACACACACACACACACACACACACACACACACACACACAGTAAAGGGTTATATGCTGAAGCTATATCAATCTTATATGCAGCACATCAATACCTTCTTATAAGCCCTCATCCTCCATCAGTATGATGCCATTATGACCAGCCTCTACTCATTAAAGGCCTGTCAGAGTGAGGATTCTGATCACAGATCAGTCCATGCTTATTAAAGTCCTATCACACAGAGAGGCTACGCTGAACAGAGATCAGTGTGTCTTTATTACAACCCGTGTCACAGTGGAGGCATTCTGAGCAGCACAAAGCCTCCATTGGCCTAATCCCTCATCAGGGGCAACAGCATTAAGTTGTCAATCAAAGTGGAGGACAGGTTATTATACACCGTAGAGTTGTTATCTTATGAGCTCAATAATCACCTCACCTGCCACAGATTAAAGGACCCGTTGGAGGGGGCCATGCTGATGCCTGTTGTAACTCCAGTCCTTCCAGATATGGTCACATCTTCCTTGAGAAATATATGTCTATCCAATGAGTATTACCTCCTCTAGAAAGAGTTTTGTGGTCAGGGCTTTGGCCAGTGGGATAAATAGACAGATATAACACATGCCTGCTACAACAGGCCTGTTTCGTATTTAAGTTCTTCCTAGGGCACAGAACCACACAGAAACAGTGAGACAGACAGAGAGTGGGCAAATTAGCAGAGAGTGTGAGAGAGATATACAAGGACAGAAGAGATATCAGGAAAGACCGAGAGAGACAAGGAGTAGGTTAGGACTGGTGAGAGGTGCCTCTGTGTTTCATTAAGGGCTGGTCTCCCTCCAAACACGCACGCAAACACGCACAAACAAACCTCAACCCCCCCATCGCCCTATGCCCTGCACTGTCCTCATGCGCTCCCACCGGTCTGTGTTTAATAAGGTATAATGCTGCGGCTCGGCGGGCACCGTTTCCTGCAGGCTTAAAAGCTATTTTCTCCTTATTACATGCATGATTTTAACTGATCCCAGAAAAGCAAACACACGGATTCCCCATGGACCACTCGGATTCAGGCTCAACTGCTGAACTGACAGAATGTGGTGGGAATAAAAGGCGCAGGGTGGCGGGTCGACAGAGAGGAGGGGTTGGGGGGGAGGCCCTGTCACCCCTTCGTTCAGCCATTCACACCGCATGGCCTGGCTGCACAATGCCCCTCTTGTTGGAGGAGGAGGGCTATGGAACGTCCTGGAGCTCTGAAACTTCACCTACTATCTATACAGAGACACACCCTTGATACACACACACACACACACGTATTCTGTCCATCCATACAATCTTTCGATCCTCTCAAATCAAAGTTTATTGGTCGCGTATACAGATTTGCAGATGTTATCGCAGGTGCAGCGAAATGCTTGTGTTTCTAGCGCCAACAGTGCAGTAATACCTAACAATACAAAACAATACACACATAATCCACAAAGTAAAAAAGAAAGAAATTAAGAAATATCAGAATGAGCAATGTCAGAGTCCAGAATATATATACAGTGGGGAAAACAAATATTTGATACACTGCCGATTTTTCAGGTTTTCCTACTTACAAAGCATGTAGAGGTCTGTAATTTGTATCATAGGTACACTTCAACTGAATCTAAAACAAAAATCCAGAAAATCACATTGTATGATTTTTAAGTAATTAATTTGCATTTTATTGCATGACATAAGTATTTGATCACCTACCAACCAGTAAGAATTCCGGCTCTCACAGGCCTGTTAGTTTTTCTTTAAGAAGCCTTCCTGTTCTCCACTCATTACCTGTATTAACTGCACCTGTTTGAACTCGTTGCCTGTATAAAAGACACCTGTCCACACACTCAATCAAACAGATTCCAACCTCTCCACAATGGCCAAGACCAGAGAACTGTGTAAGGACATCAGGGATAAAATTGTAGACCTACACAAGGCTGGGATGGGCTACAGGACAATAGGCAAGCAGCTTGGTGAGAAGACAACAATTGTTGGCGCAATTATTAGAAAATGGAAGAAGTTCAAGATGACGGTCAATCACCCTTGGTCTGGGGCTCCATGCAAGATCTCACCTCGTGGGGCATCAATGATCATGAGGAAGGTGAGGGATCAGCCCAGAACTACACGGCAGGACCTGGTCAATGACCTGAAGAGAGCTGGGACCACAGTCTCAAAGAAAACCATTAGTAACACACTACGCCGTCATGGATTAAAATCCTGCAGCGCACGCAAGGTCCCCCTGCTCAAGCCAGCGCATGTCCAGGCCCGTCTGAAGTTTGCCAATGACCATCTGGATGATCCAGAGGAGGAATGGGAGAAGGTCATGTGGTCTGATGAGACAAAAATATAGCTTTTTAGTCTAAACTCCACTCGCCGTGTTTGGAGGAAGAAGAAGGATGAGTACAACCCCAAGAACACCATCCCAACTGTGAAGCATGGAGGTGGAAACATCATTCTTTGGGGATGCTTTTCTGCAAAGGGGACAGGACGACTGCACCGTATTGAGGGGAGGATGGATGGGGCCATGTATCGCAAGATCTTGACCAACAACCTCCTTCCCTCAGTAAGAGCATTGAAGATAGGTCGTGGCTGGGTCTTCCAGCATGACAACGACCCGAAACACACAGCCAGGGCAACTAAGGAGTGGCTCCGTAAGAAGCATCTCAAGGTCCTGGAGTGGCCTAGCCAGTCTCCAGACCTGAACCCAATAGAAAATCTTTGGAGGTAGCTGAAAGTCTGTGTTGCCCAGCGACAGCCCCAAAACCTGAAGGATCTGGAGAAGGTCTGTGTGGAGGAGTGGGCCAAAATCCCTGCTACAGTGTGTGCAAACCTGGTCAAGACCTACAGGAAACGTATGATCTCTGTAATTGCAAACAAAGGTTTCTGTACCAAATATTAAGTTCTGCTTTTCTGATGTATCAAATACTTATGTCATGCAATAAAATGCAAATGAATTACTTAAAAATCATACAATGTGATTTTCTGGATTTTTGTTTTAGATTCCGTCTCTCACAGTTCGAAGTGTACCTATGATAAAAATTACAGACCTCGACATGCTTTGTAAGTAGGAAAACCTGCAAAATCGGCAGTGTATCAAATACTTGTTCTCCCCACTGTATATATATATATATATATATATATATACTACCGTTTGGGGTCACTTAGAAATGTCCTTGTTTTTGAAAGAAAAGCAATTTTCTCGTCCATTAAAATAACATAAAGTTGATCAGAAATACAGTGTAGACATTGTTAATGTTGTAAATGGCTATTGTAGCTGGAAACGCCTGGTTTTTAATGGAATATCTACATAGGCGTACAGAGGCCAATTATCAGCTACCATCAGTCCTGTGTTCCAATGGCACGTTGTGTTTGCTAATCCAAGTTTATCATTTTAAAAGGATAATTGATCATTAGAAAACCTGTTTGCAATTATGTTAGCACAGCTGAAAACTGTTGTGCTGATTAAAGAAGCAATAAAACTGTTCTTCTTGAGACTAGTTGAGTATCTGGAGCATCAGCAATTGTGGGTTTGATTACAGGCTCAAAATGGCCATAAACAACTTTCTTCTGAAACTCGTCAGTCTATTCTTGTTCTGAGAAATGAAGGCTATTCCATGTGAGAAATTGCCAAGAAACTGAAGATCTCGTACAACGCTGTGTACTACTCCCTTCACAGAACAGCGCAAACTGGCTCTAACCAGAATAGAAAGAGGAGTGGGAGGTCCCTGTGCACAACTGAGCAAGAGGACAAATACATTAGAGTGTCTAGTTTGAGAAACAGATGCCTCACAGGTCCTCAACTGGCAGCTTCATTAAATAGTACCCGAAAAACACCAGTCTCAACGTCAACAGTGAAGAGGCGACTCCGGGATGCTGACCTTCTAGGCAGAGTTGCAAAGAAAAAGCCATATCTCAGACTGGCCAATAAAAAGAAAAGATCAAGATGAGCAAAAGAACACAGACACTGGACAGAGGAAGATTGGAAAAAAGTGTTATGGACAGACGAATCGAAGTTTGTGGTGTTGGGTCACAAAGAAGAACATTTGTGAGATGCAGACCAAATGAAAAGATGCTGGAGGAGTGCTTGATGCCATCTGTCAAGCATGGTGGAGGCAATGTGATGGTCTGGGGGTGCTTTGGTGGTGGTAAAGTGGGAGATTTGTACAGGGTAAAAGGGATCTTGAAGAAGGAAGGCTATCACTCCATTTTGCAACGCCATGCCATACCCTGTGGATGGCGCTTGATTGGAGCCAATTTCCTCCTACAACAGGACAATGACCCGAAGCACAGCTCCAAACTTTGCAAGAAGTATTTAGGGAAGAAGCAGTCAGCTGGTATTTTGTCTATAATGGAGTGGCCAGCACAGTCATCGGATCTCAACCCTATTGAGCTGTTGTGGGAGCAGCTTGACCGTATGGTACGTAAGAAGTGCCCATCAAGCCAATCCAACTTGTGGGAGGTGCTTCAGGAAGCATGGGGTGAAATCTCTTCAGATGACCTCAACAAATTGACAACTAGAATGCCAAAGGTCTGCAAGGTTGTAAATGCTGCAAAACCTTGTCAATGACTACATTTCCTATGTATTTTGCTCAACTTCCTATTCAAACACATTTCATGTATGTTTTCATGGAAAACAAGGACATTTCTAAGTGACCCCAAACCTTTGAACGGTACACACTACCAGTAAAAAGTTTGGACACACCTACTCATTCAAGGTAAACAAATCAAAGTATATTTTACATTTGAGAATCTTCAAATAGCAACCCTTGATGACAGCTTTGCACACTCTTGGCATTCTCTCAACCAGCTTCACCTGGAATGCTTTTCCAACAGTCTTGAAGGAGTTCCCACATATATTGAGCACTTATTGGCTGCTTTTCCTTCACTCTGCGGTCCAACTCATCCCAAACCATCTCCATCACTCTCCTTCTTGGTTAAATAGCCCTTACACAGCCTGGAGGTGTGTTGGGTCATTGTCCTGTTGAAAAACAAATGATAGTCCCACTAAGCGCAAACTAGATGGGATGGCGTATTGCTGCAGAATGCTGTGGTAGCCATGCTGGTTAAGTGTGCCTTGAATTCTAAATAAATCACAGACAGTGTCAACAGCAAGCACCCCCACACCATCACACCTCCTCCATGCTTTACGGTGGGAACTACACATGCAGAGATCATCCGTTCACCCACACCGCGTCACACAAAGAGACGGTGGTGGGAACCAAAAATATCAAATTTGGACTCCAGACCAAAGGACAAATTTCCACCGGTCTAACGTCCATTGCTCGTGATTCTTGGCCCAAGCAGGTCTCTTCTTCTTATTGGTGTCCTTTAGTAGTGGTTTATTTGCAGCAATTTGACCATGAAGGCCTAATTCACACAGTCCCCTCTGAAAAGTTGATGTTGAGATGTGTCTGTTACTTGAACTCTGTGAAGCATTTATTTGGGCTGCAATTTCTGAGGTGCAGTTAACTCTAATGAACTTATCCTCTGCAGCAGAGGTAACTCTGGGTCTTCCTTTCTTGTGGCGGTCCTCATGAGAGCCAGTTTCATCATAGCGCTTGATGGTTTTTGCGACTGCACTTGAAGAAACTTTCAAAGTTCTTGAAATCTTCCAGATTGACTGACCTTCATGTCTAAAGTAATGATGGACTGTCGTTTCTCTTTGCTTATTTGAGCTGTTCTTGCCATAATATGGACTTGGTCTTTTACCAAATAGGGATATCTTCTGTATACCACCCCTACCTTGTCACAACACAACTGATTGGCTCAAACGTATTAAGGAGGATAGAAATTCCACAAATTAACTTTTAAGCAGGCACACCTGTTAATTGAAATGCATTCCACAATGTAGAAAATAGTAAAAATTAAGAAAAACCCTGGAATGAGTAGGTGTGTCCAAACAGTCAAATGTTGGAACACACCTACTCATTCAAGTGTTTTTTGTTGTTGTTTTTTAAAACTATTTTCTACATTGTAGAATAATAGTGAAGACATCAAAACTATGAAATAACACATACAGTGAGGGAAAAAAGTATTTGATCCCCTGCTGATTTTGTACGTTTGCCCACTGACAAAGAAATTATCAGTCTATAATTTTAATGGTAGGTTTATTTGAACAGTGAGAGACAGAATAACAACAAAAAAATCCAGAAAAACACATGTCAAAAATGTTATACATTGATTAGCATTTTAATGAGGGAAATAAGTATTTGACCCCCTCTCAATCAGAAAGATTTCTGGCTCCCAGGTGTCTTTTATACAGGTAACGAGCTGAGATTAGGAGCACACTCTTAAAGAGAGTGCTCCTAATCTCAGCTTGTTACCTGTATAAAAGACATCTGTCCACAGAAGCAATCAATCAATCAGATTCCAAACTCTCCACCATGGCCAAGACCAAAGAGCTCTCCAAGGATGTCAGGGACAAGATTGTAGACCTACACAAGGCTGGAATGGGCTACAAGACCATCGCCATGCAGCTTGGTGAGAAGGTGACAACAGTTGGTGCGATTATTCGCAAATGGAAGAAACACAAAAGAACTGTCAATCTCCCTCGGCCTGGGGCTCCATGCAAGATCTCACCTCGTGGAGTTGCAATGATCATGAGAACGGTGAGGAATTAGCCCAGAACTACACGGGAGGATCTTGTCAATGATCTCAAGGCAGCTGGGACCATAGTCACCAAGAAAACAATTGGTAACACACTACGCCATGAAGGACTGAAATCCTGCAGCGCCCACAAGGTCCCCCTGCTCAAGAAAGCACATATACATGCCCATCTGAAGTTTGCCAATGAACATCTGAATCATTCAGAGGAGAACTGGGTGAAAGTGTTGTGGTCAGATGAGACCAAAATGGAGCTCTTTGGCATCAACTCAACTCGCTGTGTTTGGAGGAGGAGGAATGCTGCCTATTACCCCAAGAACACCATCCCTACCGTCAAACATGGAGGTGGAAACATTATGCTTTGGGTGTGTTTTTCTGCTACGGGGACAGAACAACTTCACCGCATCAAAGGGACGATGGACGGGGCCATGTACCGTCAAACCTTCCCTCAGCCAGGGCATTGAAAATGGGTCGTGGATGGGTATTCCAGCATGACAATGACCCAAAACACACGGCCAAGGCAACAAAGGAGTGGCTCAAGAAGAAGCACATTAAGGAGTGGCCTAGCCAGTCTCCAGACCTTAATCCCATAGAAAATCTGTGGAGGGAGCTGAAGGTTCGAGTTGCCAAACGTCAGCCTCGAAACCTTGATGACATGGAGAAGATCTGCAAAGAGGACTGGGACAAAATCCCTCCTGAGATATGTGTAAACCTGGTGGCCAACTACAAGAAACGTCTGACCTCTGTGATTGCCAACAAGGGTTTTGCCACCAAGTACTAAGTCATGTTTAGCAGAGGGGTCAAATACTTATTTCCCTCATTAAAATGCAAATTAATTTATAACATTTTTGACATGTGTTTTTCTGGATTTTTTTGTTGTTATTCTGTCTCTCACTGTTCAAATAAACCTACCATTAAAATTATAGACGGATCATTTCTTTGTCAGTGGGCAAACGTACAAAATCAGCAGGGGATCAAATATTTTTTTCCCTCACTGTATGGAATAATGTAGTAACCATAAAAGTGTTAAACAAATCAAAATATATTTGAGATTTTAGATTCTTCAAAGTAGGCACCCTTTGCATTGATGACAGCTTTGCACACTCTTGGCATTCTCTCAACCAGCTTCATGAGGAATGCTTTTCCAACAGTCTTGAAGGCGTTCCCACATATGCTGAGCACTTGTTGACTGCTTTTCCTTAACTCTGCGGTCCAACTCATCCCAAACCATCTCAATTGGGTTGAGGTCAGGTGATTGTGGAGGCCAGGTCATCTGATGCAGCGCTCCATCACCCTCCTTGGTCAAATAGCCCTTACACATCCTGGAGGTGTGTTTTGGGTCATTGTCCTGTTGAAAAACAAATGATAGTCCCACTAAGCGCAAACCAGATGGGATGGCGTATTGCTGCAGAATGCTGTGGTAGCCATGCTGGTTAAGTGTGCCTTGAATTCTAAATATATCACAGACAGTGTCAACAGCAAGCACCCCCACACCATCACACCTCCTCCATGCTTCACGGTGGGAACCACACATGCGGAGATCATCCGTTCACCTACTCTGCGTCTCACAAAGATACGGCGGTTGGAAACAAAAATCTCACATTTGGACTCATGAGACCAAAGGACAGATTTCCACTGGTCTAATGTCCATTGCTCGTGTTTCTTGGCCAAAGCAAGTCTCTTCTTATTATTGGTGTCCTTTAGTAGTGGTTTCTTTGCAGCAATTCGACCATGAAGGCCTGATTCACGCAGTCTCCTCTGAACAGTTGATGTTGAGATGTGTCTGTTACTTGAACTCTGTGAAGCATTTATTTGGGCTGCAATTTCTGAGGTGCAGTTAACTCTAATGAACTTACCCTCTGCAGCAGAGGTACTGTAACTCTAGGTCTTCCTTTCTCAAATACTGTATATAATATATTTACTACATGATTCCATATCTGTTATTTCATAGTTTTGATGTCTTCACTATTATTATACAATGTAGAAAATAGTAAAAATAAAGAAAAACTCTTGAATGAGTAGGTGTGTCCAAACCTTTGACTGGTACTGTATATATAAGATGTGTGCGTTTCTGCGTTTGTCTTGGACCAACAGCGACTGAGTCCTCAGCCAAACCTCTGCCTCGAAATGGAGAGCAGCACTCCAAACACAGTGGGGTTTATTAAAGCATAATTAAAGTGATTAACAGAGAGTTTGGAGTGGGAGGCCCTTTCTGGTTTCAAGATTAAATAAAGAGTGAAAACTAAAGTAAATAGCCGTTTTGTTCTTTGATTCCTTTGGTCTTGGCCACAGCAAGCGGGATTAGATCATCAGCAGATGTCATAGCCTTCTGTCATCTGCCAAGGAAAATAAGAGAGGGAGAGGAGATGAGAGGGCAGAGAGAGAGAGAGAGGGAGGAATTAGAGACAGAGGGAAGAAGGATAGAGATGAGTTAGAGGCAGGAAGAGAGGGAGAGAGGAGGGAGGGGCTAAAGGAATAAGGGTGAGAGTCAGAGAGAAAGTAAGAAAGTATATGTGAGAGAAAGAGAGCCAGAGAAAGTGAAAGAGAAAAGTAAAGGATGAAGTATGTCGAGACAAAGAAGTCGAGACAAATAAGGAAATTAGTTTGAAAAGGTATGGGTTGAGTTGGAGAGGGAAAAGAGAATAGAGAATTCCAGCAAACTGGAGACATAGTTTGATATCTGGATTGCTTCTAGGTGGAGAAATGGTATTGAGCGTTGGGTTGGTGAGACTGAGCTGAATTATGAAAGAAGAAGTGCCAGGTTAAACAAATCCAACCCTGTCACCTCACATGCCCCAAACAGTGGGTGGCTACTCAGGGGTGGTAGTGAGGTGTGGATGTAGTAGTAATACTCTACACACACACACACACACACACACACACACACACACACACACACACACACACACACACACACACGCACACGCACGCACACGCACACACACGCACACAAACGCACACACACGCACACACACGCACACACATGCACACACACGCACGCACACACACACACATACACACACATACACACACACACAAACACCACCAGACCAAGTCAAACTGCCCCAAAAAAAGAGGCAGACTGGTTGCTGAGTTAGGAGAATGATGGACTCAAACTGGGGCAGTCACTGAGTCACTGGGTGTGCCCCTAACAGTTGAACTGGGGAAAGAACCAACACACCGTCCAAACCAGCCTCTGATGCTGGTACATTCATCTAATAGGGAGGAACCATCATCAACCTTGTATAAAGACTGGACCTAAACTCTGAGCTATAGAGAAGCACAGGCTGCTGGTCAGTATGTTCTAATCATGAACAAAGACACAGTACATGAGTAGGACATTCTCTGTAGTATGGAGAGATATACTTTTAATATATTGTTGTATTGCTAATGAATTTCCATGGAAATGGTCAACAAAAAGATATGTATATAAAATATATATATGGGGACAGCCGTACACAGAAGAGTTTTCATGGAACACAACTAGATTCCAGCCCTCCTCTCTAATCTCTGACCAGAGGGTGTGTCCCAACAGAGCTCCATCCAGGAGGACGCGTTCATCCCAGAGCACCTCTGACCAGGAGGGTTGAGTTGATTACTGAGCGGGTCTCAACCAGGAGCCATTGAGGGGAGTGTGTCTGTAAATGAGAAGCAGGGCTGGCGTTTTCCTGATGAAAACATTACATCAGATTCATGTGTGTCACACATGTGCGCTGGCTCTGGACTCACACTTCATAAATTAGATGGATGCACAGGGCTGCCGACTGTGGAGGGGGCCAGGAAGCTTAGAGGCTGGGGAGGCAGGGAGCCTGGGAGCCATGGACTGAGGCTGTGAGCAGTTGGAAGCGGCACAGATATCGTTTCATGTCCTACAGTGGCGCCCCACTTTCTGTACTGATTAAAAAAGTGTCCTCACATCCCGAATAGAGACCACTGTCTCCATCATTTTGCTAGTGTTTCATTCAAATCAAATTAAATCAGATGTGATTTGTCACACACAGTTTACAGCAGGTATGAAAAGGTGCAGCGAAACGCTTATGTGCTAGCTCCCTCAACAATGAATTGCATTAGTGAATAATTAGTCAAACACACACCATGGAAGTAGCTGAGGGTGTTATAGTGTAGCTGTAGGTACAGTTCTTTGGACAACTGTAAAATCGTTCATAGCAGGACTCTGTTTGAAGGTCTGTAGGTCACAGGGTTGCCGTGTGTTGAGACAGATGTTTGTGTGTGCTAAGGCAACTTGTATGCGTGTCAGTGGAGGTGTGTGTGTGTGTGTTTGTGTGTCAGGGCCTGCTCTGGTCCCAGTGAGAGGCCAAGCCGTAGCAGTAGGGGAGCACAGTGAGTCTGGGAGGGATGTGGGCTGTGGGCTGTGGGGTGAACATTGGTTCCTCTGGAATCTTAATTCTTCCCTAACAACACAAATAGGACATCAATCCTTGCCCAGTCCCAGTGCACAAGACAGAATGGAATACTGCTCTTTCATGGGGCTGCGCTGGATAATCACTCTCTTTCTTTCTCTCTCTCTCTCTCTCTCTCTCTCTCTCTCTCTCTCTCTCTCTCTCTCTCTCTCTCTCTCAGACTTTCCCTCTTTGCAGGACTCTTTCTCTTTCTCTCTCTCTCTCCCTCTCCCTCTCTCTTTCTCTCTCTCCCTCTCTCTCTTTCTCTCTCTCTCTCTCTCTCTAATTTTCTATTTTTTCCTCCCTCTCTTTAACTCTAGCTTTCCTTGCTTTACTCTCTCTGTCTCTCTCTCTGTCTCTCTCTCATTCTCTCTTTTTTCCTCCCTCTCTTTATCTCTAACTTTTCTTGATTTACTCTCTCTGTCTCTTTTTCTCTCTCACTCTGTGTTTCTCTTTATCAGATTTAGATCAACTTTATTAGCATTAATGACAAGGCCACTGTTGCTAAAGCAAAGTGGGATAATGACATCCACAATAACAGTAAAAATAAATCATAAAGAAAGGGGAATATAAACTTCTAGTCAAAAGTTTGGACACACCTACTCATTCAAGGATTTTTCTTTATTTTCACTTT
This sequence comes from Coregonus clupeaformis, assembly GCF_020615455.1. Taxonomy (NCBI): domain Eukaryota; kingdom Metazoa; phylum Chordata; class Actinopteri; order Salmoniformes; family Salmonidae; genus Coregonus; species Coregonus clupeaformis. Next base: position 39,441,216 of record NC_059192.1, on the reverse strand, counting down.
TTTTATTTTTTTACATTGAACAATAATAGTGAAGACACCAAACTATGAAATAACACATATGGAATCATGCAGTAACCAAAAAAGTGTTAAACAAATTTAAATTATATTTGAGATTCTTCAAAGTAGCCACCCTTTGCCTTGATTACAGCTTAGCACAATCTTGGCATTCTCTCAACCAGCTTCATGAGGTAGTCACCTGGAATGTATTTCAATTAACAGGTGTGCCTTGTTAAAAGTTAGTTTGTGGAATTTATTTCCTTCTTAATGCGTTTGAGCCAATCAGTTGTGTTGTGACAAGGTAGGGGTGGTATACAGAAGATAGCCCTATGAAGAAGACATGAAGGTCAGTCAATCCGGAAAATGTCAAGAGCTTTGAAAGTTTCTTCAAGTGCAGTCACAAAAACCATCAAGCGCTATGATGAAAAGCAATAAAAGCCATAAAAAGGCATAGCGCCACAAGTAAAAATACATATTTCGTTATGTTTTTGAGTGTATTTTTTGTGTGTGTTTTATTTGATTTCTGCTCAGCCCACATGCCCACACAATCTATATATGTAATGTATACAATAACTATGTATTTATACTATGATCTTCCCATTGTATGGAATGCCCAATGCCCTCATATATCATGTCTGCTAAAATGTTTTATTTGGTTCTTCAATGATAGATGGAATAGATAAGACCAACAAAATCAAACTAATCACATGGAAGTGATACATATTAATTTGGAAGAGTCAGCTTTTTAAACCAACATGGCTCAGTTTTAATTGTTTTTACATTGTAGTAAAACCAAATACCTCATTTGATATGTGTTTTGAGCTCCATGATGCAAGAGTTAGATTAAAAAATCGAGATATTGAATATTTACAGTTTTTCTCAATTGCTAAAACACTAAACCCTATTGTCTGAACCAAATGCTCAGTTGCCTGAACCCACTGATTGAATCAATCACTCTTTTGGCACAACCATAAGCACTTTTCACCTGTTTAGACATAACTTGCCAACACATTTTCATTGTGATGCACCCGTGCTGCATAATGGTGAGCACAGGTGACAAAAGTCAAACACAATTAGAGCACAGGTGTCACCACTTGAACACAACAACTCAAAATTGATCACACTTGTGGCTAATGATGTGAGGGAACATATACAGTAAGCCAGTTCAGAGAGCACTGGTTTTTGAGGCCCTACAATGGATAGAGATCTGAGAGGAAGAGTTCGTGTGAGAGGAGGTCGAGGTGGTCGAGGTGGTCAGCGAAGACAAAGAACAGTAATATCTGATGAAATCAGAGCTACTGTGATTGACCATGTTCTTGTCCATGGTATGAGCATGAGGGAGGCTGGACAAAGGGTACAACCAAACATCAGTAGATTCAGTGTGTCCACCATAATCCGAAGATTTAGAGAAGAGAACAGGTAATTACCTTTTTTTGACATTATAGTACAGTATGTAAATGTTGACAGCAATTACTGTATGACATACTATATACTGTACCACAGTATACTGTAAGTAAATATATGTTTCAGTACATCACTGTACCAATGTACTGTAGTATTGTAATGGAGGGTTGGTCTAACTGTTTGTAGGCCTAGTATTCCATGTATATTTTTTGTAACTCCATGTTCTCTTTTTGTAGAATTTAAAGACTGCCACATGGGGGTGGGAGGACAGGTATGTTCTCCCCACACCAAGAGACCATAATTGTTGATATGGTCCGTGAGAACAATGCCATTAAACTGAGCGAAATTCAGCAGAAGATCATTGAGGACCATTTACAGTTTTTTCCGACTGCTTACACACAAAATCTTTTCATGTCACACGATTTTTGAAACCTCTCACTCAAAGTGCAAAACTACACACCAAATCTCCAAAACCATAAGCTATTTCTCAGCCTTTGACTCAGTTGTCAATTGCATAAAACACTTTTTTCAAAACACTACACACAATTCTCTACCTAAAACACAAAAATCTAACAGGAAGTGACTTGCTTTCCTTTTCCAAACACAACCATTCAAAATGCTACACTTATTCACCAGGTCACACACACACTCTTCACATGTGCAAACACTAATTGCTTACAGTTTTTTCCAACTGCTTACACACAAAATCTTTTCATGTCACACGATTTTTGAAACCTCTCACTCAAAGTGCAAAACTACACACCAAATCTCCAAAACCATAAGCTATTTCTCAGCCTTTGACTCAGTTGTCAATTGCATAAAACACTTTTTTCAAAACACTACACACAATTCTCTACCTAAAACACAAAAATCTAACAGGAAGTGACTTGCTTTCCTTTTCAAACACAACCAATCAAAATGCTACACTTATTCACCAGGTCACACACACACTCCTCACATGTGCAAACACTAATTGCTTAACTGATCACTAACCAATCACTGCTTTACTGTAGTATAGGCCTATAAATAGGTCAAAGGTCAGATTACCTATTTTGAACAATGGATGCCAACAATGGACAGAGAGCAAGAGAGGAGTAGGAGGAAGAGGAAGAGGAAGAGGAAGAAGAGGACGACGGCAAAGAAGAGAAGGAAGGAGAGCCATCTCTGATGAGATTAGGGCAACACTTGTTGATCATGTGATCAACCACGGTTTGACCATGAGAGAGGCTGGACTGAGAGTCCAGCCCAACTTGAGTCGATTTACAGTGGCGTCCATAATTCGAACCTTCAGAAATGAGAACAGGTATGCAACTATCTAATGACTATTTTAGCATTACAGCAATGTACTGTAAAATACGTATGACTGCATAGTATTGCATAAACATTTGTAACTCTAAGCCATCCATTTACTGCACTGCATTGAATGAATGAGGTTGGTTATCATGCTGTACTACATTTTTGTGTACATTGTTTACAGTTCCTATGCTGAACACATACTGTGTTTGAATTCTGTACAGAGTGGAAAGGCAAAGACATCATGGAGACGAGGACGCTTGTTTACAGATGTACAAGAGACTGCAATTATAAATATGGTTTTGGCCAACAATGCAATTAGGATTCGAGAGATAAGAGAGCATATCTTGAATAAAGACACCATATTTAACAACATCAATGCTGTAAGCCTGTCGACCATACAACGCATCCTCCAACGGCACCAAGTGACGATGAAACAACTTTACAAGGTGCCATTTGAGAGAAACTCCTGACAGAGTCAAGAATCTGCGACATGACTTTGTAGAGGTATGTATGCAACACTACTTCCAGTACTTCAGACATACCATATTTACTCATCTGTATATCCTTTTGTCTGTTACAGAGAGTATTGGAGATGGATGCCCATGTAATTCGCCATGAATTTATTTATGTGGATGAGGTTGGCTTCAACCTCACCAAAACCAGGCGCCGTGGAAGAAATGTAATAGGACAGAGGGCAATTACCAATGTCCCTGGACAGCGTGGAGGTAATATAACTATGTGTGCTGCCATCACTCAAAACGGGTCCTCCATCACAATGCCACACTGGTCCGTACAACACCGGCCATATGCTCACTTTTCTGGATGCAATTTACACTAATGCTTGTCCCTGATCCAGATCAGGAGCCTGCTAGATTTGTGGTTATATGGGACAATGTTAGTTTTCACCGGGCTGTTCTGGTCCAAAACTGGTTTGCCACCCATCCACAATTTGTAGTTTTGTACCTACCCCCATATTCACCTTTTCAAATCCCATAGAGGAATTCTTCTCAGCCTGGCGCTGGAAAGTGTATGATCGCCAACCCTATGCCCGCATGCCGCTACTCCAGGCAATGGAGGACGCATGTGGGGACATAGAGGTTTCCTCTGTCCAAGGTTGGATACGCCATGCTAGGAGATACTTCCCTCGATGTTTGGCAAGAGAAAACGTATCTTGTGATGTGGGACGAGTATTGTGGCCAGACCCAGCCCGGAGAAGAGATAAAGCGTAGCTTAGCACTGGTGACTGCCTCCTCCCCCTACCATTTCCTGGACTGCCCCCGGACCCCCCACACACAATTGTGTTCTTTACTGTATTCTAAAGAATATACTTTTGGTTTACATATGTTTATGGTTTTGTTGTATGCTACTGTATACAACAGTAATGTTTGGCCTAATAAATATTTTCTGTTTCTAAATTGCATTGGTGTTTACAGTGTACTTGTTACCCTCTCAGCAGATTACTTTCACTGTAGAACATTGTATTGAAATGTATATATAAGCCTATGAAAGACCAAAGAGCTTTACACTTAGAACAACAGTGTTTACATGGTATATCCAAAAATTCACTATTATGAAAGAAGTGTTTGCCATTTGATGCAAATGCTTCATTCTGACATGTGTTTATGGCATTTTGAATGCAGTGTTACATTTTGAAGGAGATGTGAGGCATTTTGCATTTGTGTGTGCAGTTTTGGGAATTGTGTGTAGAGTTTTGAAAAAAGGAGACATAGTTTTGAAAACGTGTGTAAGCAGTTGGAAAAACTGTAACTTACAATACGTAAAGTGACGTTTGGTTACAGTATTATGAATCTCCACGTCAACATTTTGGGCGTGTTGAGAAATAAATGAGTTTCTTCAGTCTGCAACATTGGTCTTGTGTAGTGTTTGGTGAATTTACATTATATTTGTACTTTGTTGAGAGTAGCCTACTCTAATCATAGGGAAGTAGAAGTGCTAAAAGTGTTTTAGGTTTATCACAGCAGAGTGTAACTCGTGCAAACAGAGTATAGTAATGTGAAACGTGTGTGTTTCATATGGTAACAAAGTGTGGTTTTTAAAAAGAAGTGTATAGTTTTTACAAGAGTGTTTAATTTTGCAAAGGATCTGTAGTGTTTTGCTAATTGGGTGTGTGGTTGTGCTAATTGTGTGTAGTGTTTTGAAAACACGGGCCCTGTTTTGAAAATCGTGCTTAAGCAATCAAAAAAAACTGTAACTGATCACTAACCAATCACTGCTTTACTGTAGTATAGGCCTATAAATAGGTCAAAGGTCAGATTACCTGTTTTGAACAATGGATGCCAACAATGGACAGAGAGCAAGAGGAGTAGGAGGGAGAGGCAGGGGACAACAACGAGGACAAATTCAAAGACGAAGTGTTGGAAGAGGAGGAGGAGGAGGAAGAGGAAAATGAAGAGGAAGAGGAAGAGGAAGAAGAGGACGAGGGCAAAGAAGAGAAGGAAGGAGATTTATTTATGTGGATGAGGTTGGCTTCAACCTCACCAAAACCAGGCGCCGCTGAAGAAATGTAAAAGGACAGAGGGCAATTACCAATGTCCCTGGACAGCGTGGGGGTAATATAACTATGTGTGCTGCCATCACTCAAAACGGGGTCCTCCATCACAATGCCACACTGGGTCCGTACAAGACCGCCATAGGCTCACTTTTCTGGATGCAATTTACACAATGCTTGTCCCTGATCCAGATCAGGAGCCTGCTGGATTTGTGGTTATATGGGACAATGTTAGTTTTCACCGGGCTGTTCTGGTCCAAAACTGGTTTGCCACCCATCCACAATTTGTAGTTTTGTACCTACCCTCATATTCACCTTTTCTAAATCCCATAGAGGAATTCTTCTCAGCCTGGCGCTGGAAAGTGTATGATTGCCAACCCTATGCCCGCATGCCGCTTCTCCAGGCAATGGAGGACGCATGTGGGGACATAGAGGTTGCCTCTGTCCAAGGTTGGATACGCCATGCTAGGAGATACTTCCCTCGATGTTTGGCAAGAGAAAACGTATCTTGTGATGTGGACAAAGTATTGTGGCCAGACCCAGCCCGGAGAAGAGATGAAGCATAGCTTAGCACTGGTGACTGCCCACCCCCTACCAATTCCTGGACTGCCCCCGGGACCCCACACACACAATTGTGTTCTTTACTGTATTCTAAAGAATATACTTTTGGTTTACATATGTTTATGGTTTTGTTGTGTGCTACTGTATACAACAGTAATGTTTGGCCTAATAAATATTTTCTGTTTCTACATTGCATTGGTGTTTACAGTGTACTTGTTACCCCTCTCAGCAGATTACTTTCACTGTAGAACATTGTATTGAAATGTAGATATAAGCCTATGAAAGACCAAAGAGCTTTAGATTTAGAACAACAGTGTTTACATGGTATATCCAAAAATGTACTATTATGAAAGAAGTGTTTGCCATTTGATGCAAATGCTTCATTCTGACATGTGTTTACGGCATTTTGAATGCAGTGTTACATTTTGAAGGAGATGTGAGGCATTTTGCATTTTGTGTGTGCAGTTTTGGGAATTGTGTGTAGAGTTTTGAAAAAAGGAGACATAGTTTTGAAAACGTGTGTAAGCAGTTGGAAAAAACTGTAAATTTTGAGGGTATCAACAGTGTCAGCCTCTCTACTGTTGATCGTGTCCTCAAGCGCAACAGACTGCGCATGAAACAGCTATACAGAGTGCCCTTTGATCGCAACTCAGACAGAGTCAAAGAGCAAAGATTCCAGTATGTACAGGTTGGCATATATCCAGACACATTCAATGTTGATTACTCTAAGTAGTGATTTACTGTAGTGGTCTAAATCACTTTTTCCGTATCACTTACAAAACTATATCTATTTCTACAGAGGGTTTTTCAACTGGATGCAATGGAAAGACCCCATCAATACATCTACATGGATGAAGCTGGGTTTAATCTCACCAAAAGGAGAAGGAGAGGCCGTAATGTGATTGGCCATCGGGCCATTGTTGGTGTCCCTGGGCAGCGTGGTGGCAATGTCACATTATGTGCTGCCATCAGCAATCATGGGGTTGTCCACCATCATGCCAACCTGGGGCCCTACAACACTCACCAGCTCCTCATTTTCCTCAATCACATGCGAGATGCTTTGTTAGGGCAGCAGGATGAGCATCCCATCTATGTTGTTGTTTGGGACAATGTGAGTTTTCACAGAGCCCTCCAGGTTAGAGAGTGGTACAATATGAACCAAGGTTTTATCAATCTTTGCCTTCCACCGTACTCCCCTTTCCTAAACCCCATTGAGGAATTATTCTCCTCATGGCGGTGGAAGGTATATGAACGCCAACCTTACACCAGGGTAAATCTCCTGCAAGCCATGGGACTTGCCTGTGGTGACATAGGTGTGGAGGCATGCCAAGCCTGGATACGGCATGCCAGGGGTTTTTTCCCCCGTTGCCTGGCCAGACAAAATGTGGCCTGTGATGTGGATGAAGTCCTGTGGCCTGACCCAGTACGGAGACATGATGCTGTGGCTGAGTAATGCACTTATTTATATATTTTTGTACTTTATTTTTACATGGGCTTACTGTACACAAGTGGCAAACGCATAAGATTTCTGTTTGTTTTTACAAGTGCTACATGTAAATGCACAAGATTTCTGTTTTGTCTTTTGTACAAGTGCTAAATGCACAGTTTTTGTTTTTGTTTTGCAACATGCAGTTAGCCTACAGTGAACAATAAACATTTATTTCTCCAGCTTCATGTCCTGAGCATTGTGTTTTCTATTTTTCTACGTAGTGTTTAGTGACTGTTCAGTAGTGTTTTTATTTTGATTGACTCGGGACACGATTTGACAACATAGTTCAGTTTTGAGCACAGATTGAACTGTTTTGAGGTGAAAGTTTGGTTTTGCAAGAAGAGTCTGAGGTTTTGTGAATGTAGCTTGAAAATTGGGTTTTGTGTTCACAGTTAAGAGAAAAGGAGAGCAGCTTTCAAGAAATGTGTCTTAGCAATCCAGAAAAACTGTAATAAGGAGCTGGGTTGGAGAGGCCTATGCTGCCAGCTACTGTAGTAACATCAGAGGTGTAGGCATCCTGATAAATAAGAATACACCATTTTCCCTTATATTCCAGCACATGTACCAAGAAGGCCATTTTCTAATGTTGAATTGTACCTTATATGGTGAAAAATATATATTGATTTCATTGTTTATCCCACCAGGGCCAAATCTGGTGTTTTTGGATACAATTCAAGTTATAGACAGGAACTATTATTTTTGCAGGTGACCTAAATCATACATTCGATAAGATTGACAGATGTAGTAATAAAAAAGGCACATTTAGGCAACCTCCAAAGAGGCAGAACAATGTCATCTCTACAAAAGAATGTACAGGACACCTGGAGATTACTATTCCCAACTACAAAAGACTATTCCTTTTTTTCTCAAAGTAAGAAAAGTTATTCAAGAGTTGACTACATTTTTATTTCCAAAAATGCACTCAACAGTTTACTGGATGAAAAAAATGATGATATAGTGATATCGGATCATTCTCCGGTATCATGTATAATTACACCAATAGAAAATACATTTAGTGACAGAATTTGGAGAATGAACAGAGTGCATCTTTTGGACCCAAAATTGATTAAATACGTAAATGAAAAAATTAAAACCTTTATTAAAACCTGCTATTACAAATGTAGACATAGAGGATAGAGAAAAGCTGACCCCTGATATAATCTGGGATGCCTTTAAGGTGTACATTAGAGGAATTATAATCTCATACTCTGCAAAAGCTGAATCTAATTTAGACATTAAAATTAAAGAAAAATAAATCACTATATTAGAAAAAGCCAATAAAAAATCTTTATAATCTAAAGAAGAAAATACAATTTCTGAATTTAAGCAGGAATACGATATTTTACTTTTGAAGAGAGCAAACAATTACAGGTTAAACTCAAATAAAGAATATTACTTAATGGCAAATAAACCTGGTAAATATCTCACAGCTCTCACAAAACTAATACATGCTAAACAAGATATAATCTTAAAAGATAACGATACAAATGCGGTAATTAGAAATAACAACGTGGTTAATGACAATTTTAAAATCTTCTATGAACATTTATATAAATCAGAATTAAACACCAGTTGGACTGATCCTACAGCCTTCTTAGACTCAACAACCCTGAAGCAATTATCAGCAGACAAAAAATAATCACTAAAAACAGAGATCACCCAAAAAGAAATATTAGATACTGTTAAAACATTTGCGCAGAGAAAAGCACCAGGAATGGATGGCTTTCCCATAGAATTCTATTCAACATTTTGGGACAAAGTAGCGCCCCTATTTACACAAATGACAGCACACGTCACTCAATTCAGTACTTCCTACTTCCATGTATCAAACAGTTATTTCAGTTATATTAAAACTAGAAAAATCTGGATAGTCCCCTACTGATTATATACACATAAATGTAATAAACTGTGACTATAAAATAATAACAAAGCTTATAAGCAATAGAATGGCAAAAGTCTTACCAGACTTGATACATATCAATCAAACAGGGTTTATTAAAAAAATACACTTACAAACAAATTCAAGAACATTTTTCAGTTTAAAACAATACGCAAAACAACAACAAATAGATTTATCAATAATGGCTGTTAATGCCAAAACGTTTTTCGACCGTCTTGAATAACCTTTTCTATTCAAAACTTTGGAAGCTTTCAACTTTCCAGCTGAAATAATAAATGTAATAAAAATATTATACCGAACAAAAATATAAAGCAACATGTAATGTGTTGGTCCCATGTTTCATGAGCTGAAATAAAAGATCCCATACATTTTCCATATAGACAAAAAGCTTATTTCTCTAAAATGTTGTGCACAAATGTGTTTACATCCCTGTTAGTGAGCATTTCTCCTTTGCCAAGATAATTCATTCACCTGACAGGTGTTATATCAAGAAGCTGATTAAACAGCATGATCATTACACAGGTGCACCTTGTGCTGGGAACAATAAAAGGCCACTTTAAAATGTTCAGTTTTATCACACAACACAATGCCACAGATGTCTCAAGTTTTGAGGGAGCATTCAATTGGTATGCTGACTGCAGGAATGCCCAGAGCTCTTTCCAGAGATTTGAATGTTAATTTCTCTGCCATTTCTCTACCTGTTTCCAGAGAATTTGGGAGTATGTCCAACCAGCCCCACAACGGCAGACCACGTGTAAACATGCCAGCCTAGGACCTCCACATCTGATGAAACTGTGGGTTTGCACAACAGAATAATTTCTGCACAAACTGTCAGAAACCATCTCAGGGAAGCTCAACTGCGTGCTCGTCATCCTCACCAGGGTCTTGACCTGACAGCAGTTCGGTGTCGTAACCAACTTCAGTGGGCAAATGCTCACCTTCGATGGCCACTGGCACGCTGGAAAAGTGTGCTCTTCACAGATGAATCCTGGTTTCAACTGTACCAGGCAGATGGCAGACGTGGGGGCGAGTGGTTTGCTGATGTCAACGCTGTGAACAGAGAGCCCAATGGTAGTGGTGGGGTTATGGTATGGGCAGGCATAAGCTACAAACAACAAACACAATTGCATCTGTACACAATTCCTGGAAGGTGAAAATGTCCGTTCCAGTTCTTCAATGGCCTGCAAACTCACCAGACATGTCACCCATTGAGTATGTTTGGGATGCTCTGGATTGATGTGTATGACAGCGTGTTCCAGTTCTCACCAATATCCAGCAACTTCACACAGCCATTGAAGAGGAGTGTGACAACATTCCACAGGCCACAATCAACAGCCTGATCAACTCTATGTGAAGGAGATGTGTGGTCACACCAGATACTGACTGGTTTTCAGATCCACACCCCTACCTTATTTTTTAAGGTATCTGTGACCAACAGATGCATATCTGTAATCCCAGTCATGTGAAATCCATAGATTACGGCCTAATGAATGTATTTCAACTGATTTACTTAAATGAACTGTAACTCAGTAAAATGTTAGAAATTGTTGCATGTTGCGTTCATATTTTTGTTTAGTGTATATTAATGTCCTAAAGCAAAAATATACACAAATAATACATTATCGGATTAAATTGCTTTAGAAAGAGGCACAAGACAGGGATGTCCCCTCTCCCCCCACCTGTTTGCACTGGCAATTGAACCGCTTGCAGAAAGAATTAGACAGGACCCAAACATAACAGGTATCACTATTGGTAAACATGAACATAAACTACACTTATTTGCAGATGATCTCCTGAAATACCTGACCAATATTGAAAACTCAATGCCCCCTTTGCTAGAAAAATTTTTGGAATACTCTCAAATATCAGGATATAAAGCTAATATGGAAATAAATGAAATAATTGCAATAGGAACAATTTAAAGAATAATCATAATCTACAGCAATCCTTTAAGTGGACCACAAAACATATTAAATACTTAGGATGCTTGATAAGTGACAACAAACAACAAATATACTGTGCATTCGGAAAGTATTCAGACCCCTTCACTTTTCCCACATTTTTAACATTACAGCCTTATTCTAAAATTGATTAAATAGTTTTTTTCCCCTCATCAATCTACACACAATACCCCATAATGACAAAGCAAAAACATTTTTTTAGAAATTTTAGCAAATGTATTAAAAATTAAAAACGGAAATATTACATTTACATAAGTATTCAGAGCTTTTACTCAGTACTTTGTTGAAGCACCTTTGGCAGCGATTACAGCCTCAAGTCTTCTTGGGTATGACGCTACTGTCTCAACTTCCTCCGAAGCTGCCTCCTCTCCTGGTTCGGGCAGGCTTCGGCGTTTGTCGTCACCGGTCTTCTAGCCACTGCCGCTCCTGATCTCATCGTTCCATTGATTTTGTCTTGTTTATTACACACACCTGGTTCATATCCCCTCATCAGTACCTGTATAAGTGTTCCCTCTGCTCCCTTGTCTTTGTGTGTGATTGTTTATTGTGAGGAGAGTGAAGCTCGGTTGAGCTCCTTGTATTTTGTATTGCCGGGTTGTTTTCCCTGTGTGCCTTGGTTCCATTGCACCTGTTTTGCGCACTGGACTGTTTTGACGCATTACTGCGTAACTCTGTATTCCGGAATAAATTCTGTTATTCTGTGATTTACCCTCCTGCGCCTGACTCTTTCAAATCACCCATCACAGAATCACACACCACCATGGAGTCAGCAGGAGAGGAGCACATGTCTGGAGTCGTGGCACGGATCCGGGAGCATTCGACGATGCTAGCCAGCTTGGGAGAAGCGATGGATCGGGTTCTCCAGGTCATCCAACGCCTGGAGAGGAGAGGACCCAATCTGTCGGGACCAGCTGGGTGACCGGGTCCAGCCACCCACACCCCAGCACCCAGAGGGAATCCATATATCCCGACCACGGGATTTCGACGGGACAGCTGCTCTCTGCCAGGGATTCCTCCTCCAACTGGAGCTATACTATTCAAGCATCAGCCCGGCCCCATCGGAGCGGGAGAAGGTGTCCGCCCTCGTCTCCTTCCTCTCGGGGAAAGCCCTGGAGTGGGCCAACGCGGTCTGGAATGAAGGAGGAGCCGCGTTGGACAACTACGGGGAGTTCGCTCGCCTCTTTCAGGCTGTCTTCGATCACCCACCCGACGGTAGAGTGGCGGGCAAGCGGCTGGTCCACCTGAGGCAGGGGACGAGGACCGCGCAGGACTTCGCCCTAGAGTTCTGGACTCTAGCAGCTGGGTTCGGGTGGAACGAGCGGGCCCTTATCGACCACTTCCGGTGCCATCTACGGGAGGACGTCCGAAGGGAGCTAGCCTGCTGGGACACCATGTTGTCCTTCACTTAACTGGTGGACATGGCGGTGCGGAGATATTCCAGGTTCTTATGATCCGTCCACACAATGAAAGGATGTCCGGCCCCCTCCAACCAGTGCCTCCACTCCTCCAAAGCCATCTTCACCGTGAGAAGCTCACGATTCCCCACATCGTAATTCCTCTCCGTGGCGTTAAGACGATGGGAGAAGTAGGCGTAGGGATGCAGCTTGAGGTCCAGGGCAGAACGCTGGGACAGGACAGCCCCTACTCCGACATCCGAAGCGTCGGCCTCCAATACGAACTGACGGGACAGGTCAGGATGAACTAATATGGGAGCTGTGGTGAAGCAGTGTTTGTGGTCCGGAAAGCCTGGTCCGCAGCTGGGGACCACGTGAACTGAACCTTGGGAGAGGTGAGTGCAGACAGGGGAGAAGCCAGGGTGATGTAACCCCGGATAAAGCAGCAATAAAAATGGGCAAATCCCGTTGCAGTTGCACTCTGGACGTAGGTTGGGGCCAATCCACCATCGCGCTCACCTTTCCGGGATCCATCTGTACATTCCCCGCAGTGATTATGTAACCAAGGAAGCGATGGAATTCGTAATTTTCTGCTTTCACAAAAAACAGGTTATCCAGGAGGTGCTGGAGGACCTGTCAGACGTGGAGCACGTGTTCTTGGGCTGAGCGGGAGAAAACGAGGATGTCGTCAAGGTAGACGAAGACAAACCGGTTCAACATATCGCAGAGAACATCATTAACCAGGGCCTGGAACACAGCTGGAGCGTTGGTTAGACCATGTTGAAGGCAGACCATGTTGAAGGCAGTCTTCCACTCGTCCCCTTCCCGTATCTGCACCAGGTGGTAGGCGTTCCGCAGGTTTAACTTGGAGAAAACGATGGACCCCTGGAGCGGCTCGAAATCTGAGGCGATGAGTGGTAGCGGGTAGCCGTTCTTAACCGTGATGTCATTGAGGCCAAGGTAGTAGATGCACAGGCGCAGGGTTTTGTCCTTCTTCTCCACAAAGAAGAACCCTGCACTGGCGGGGGAGGCAGAAGGCCGGCTACACCCTGCAGCCAGGGAGTCCTCGATGTAGGTCTCCATAGCCTTGGTCTCGGACCCAACAGTGAATACAGTCGTCCCCTGGGTGATGTGGTGCCCGGGAGAAGGTCGATCCAGCAGTCATAGGGTCGGTGCGGAGGAAGCGAAGTGGCCCGGCCTTACTAAAAACCTCCCGGAGGTCCTGGTACTCTACGGGAATGGCGGAGAGGTCCAGGGGCAACTTCCGAGCCCACAGGAAGACGTCCCGAGGCAGGCTGCGCTGACTTCAGGCAGTGGGCGTGGCAGAACAGGCTCCAGCCCATGATGGCACCAGCAGTCCTGTTGATGAGGGGATTGTGTCGATGGAGCCAAGACAATCCCAATACCACGGGAACCTGAGGGGACTTAATAAGCAGGAATTGGATAGCCTCGCTGCGGTTCCCTGACACTCGTAGGTTGATGGGAGTGGTATTTTGGGTGACCCTGCCTATAGAGCGCCCGTCCAGCGCTCTAACATACATGGGAATGGAGAGGGGCTGAGTGGGCATGTCCAGCTCGGACGCCAGGGTAACGTCCATAAAACTCCCTATGTCGATGAGTACCCGGAGATATTTTGACTGGTTCCCCCACAGCAGGGTGGCATGGAGAGGGGTGCGAGTAAGGGGAGAGGGGAAGTTCTCCTTATGGCCCACCAGAGTACTCGCCCCTACCGGTGAGCCTGGTCTTTTTAGTGGACAGGAGGACAAGAAATGACCAGTAGTCCCGCAATAAAGACAACTGTTAATGTTAAACCTGCATAAACGTTTGGATGGAGACAACCTAGCTCTCCCTAGTTGCATCGGCTCGGGAAGAGGCGAATAGGCAGACTTCGGAGACTCTCTGGGAAACTCGGGTAGCCTCGGATTCTCTCGGAGACAGAGACGTTGGAGCATTCGGGATGCCTCGGAGGCGAGGTGGAATCCTTTGGCGGGCGAGTGGAATCAGACCTCCTCTCCTTCCTATGTTCCCGCAGCCGCCCATCGATCTGGATAGTCAAGGTGATAAGTGAGTCGAGATCCGTAGGTAGTTCCCGGGCTGCTAGCTCATCCTTAATTTCCTCTGATAATCCGTGCAGGAACGTGTCGAACAGCGATTCCGGGTTCCATGCACTCTCAGCCGCCAACGTGTTGAAATCCACCTCATAGTCTGCCACACTGCAGGAGTTTTTCCTGAAGCAGGAATAATTTCCGGGCAGCCTCTCTCCTGGACAATGGAGAATTGAAAACCTTCTTCACACCGTCCACAAACTCCTCCTGACTGAAGCACACGGAAGACTGTTGTTCCCACACTGCCGTAGCCCAGGCGAGAACCCTCCCGGACATCAGCGTGATGAGGTGCGCTATCTTCGATTGGTCCGAGGGGAAGGAGGAGGGCTGCAGCTCAAAGATGAGGGAACACTGAGCGAGAAACGCCCGACAGGTTCCCGACTCTCCAGTGAAGCGTTCCGGTGGAGGTAAGCAGGGTTCTCGGGAAGCCAGGGTGGCCCGCGGAATTGCTCCAGCAATGTATTCAACGCGCGGTCATGGTGTTCGGCCAAGGTCTGGAAACCCTCCATAAGACCATGAAGCAACCCCTCGTGCCTCCCAATGGTGGCTCCTTGGGAGGAGACGGCGTTGCGGCACTGGTCTGAGTCTGCTGGGTCTGTCATGGCCAGTTCATACTATCAAGGCTCAGGATAAGACCCAGATGCAGACAGTTCGAAATAGCAAAAGTCTATTTACAAAAACAGGGGGCATGCAAACGACAGGTCAAGGGTAGACAACAGAGGTCAGTAATCCAGAGTCCGAAAGGTACAGAAACGGCAGGCAGGCTCAGGGTCAGGGCAGACAGAATGGTCAAAACCTGGAAAAACTGGAAAACAGAGACTAGAGAAAAACAGGAGTATGGGCAAAACGCTGGTAAGCTTCACGAGACAAGCACAAGACAGGTGAAACCGATCAGGGTGTGACACGTTGTTGTGCAAATCTCTCTTAACCCACCATCCACACCAACATTTCTGCAATCCTCCTCCATGCCATTGACCTTCTGATTTTGTCTCTGTATTCTAAAATCATTCTCAGCAAATAAGCAAGATAGAATTACAACACTCCCCATGCCATATTTTCCTTTTTTATATTTTGAATTAGCCTACAAATTGCCAGCTCCTTATTTTCATGTACATTACTGTACCTAGAATACAAGGGTTGGATTTGCATTAAACAATTTCATGTCAGAAAAGTCATGTCTGGCTTATAGTTAGCCTCATACAGTGCATTCGGAAAGTATTCAGACCCCTTGACTTTTTCCACATTTTGTTACGTTACAGCCTTATTCTAAAATTGATTAAATTGTTTTTTCCCCTCATCAATTTACACACAATACCCCATAATGACAAAGCAAAAACAGGTTTTTAGAAATGTTTGCTAATTTATACCCCCAAAAAATGAAAGTACTTGTTGAAGCACCTTTGGCAGCGATTGCAGCATAGAGTCTTCTTGGGTATGACGCTACAAGCTTGGCACACCTGTATTTGGGGAGTTTCTCCCATTCTTCTCTGCAGATCCTCTCAAGCTCTGTCAGGTTGGATAGGGAGCATTGCTGCACAGCTATTTTCAGGTCTCTCCAGAGATGTTAGATCAGATTCAAGTCTGGGCTCTGGCTGGGTCACTCAAGGACATTCAGAGACTTGTCCCGAAGCCACTCCTGCGATGTCTTGGCTGTGTGCTTAGGGTCATTGTCCTGTTGGAAGGTGAACCTTCGCCCCAGTCTGAGGTCCTGAGCGCTCTGGAGCAGGTTTTCATTAAGGATCTCTCTGTCGAACCTGACTAGTCTCCCAGTCCCTCCCGCTGAAAAATATCCCCACAGAATGATGCTGCCAACACCATGCTTCACCATAGGGAGGGTGCCAGGTTTCCTCCAGACGTGACGCTTGGCATTCAGGCCAAAGAGTTAAATCTTGGTTTCATCATACCAGATAATCTGGCCTTTTGGCAAACTCCAAGCGGGCTGTCATGTGCCTTTTATTGAGGAGTGGCTTCCGTCCGGCCACTCTACCATAAAGGCCTGATTGGTGGAGTTCTGCAGAGATGGTTGTCCTTCTGAATGTTTCTCCCATCTCCACATAGGAACTCTAGAGCTCTGTCAGAGTGACCATCGGGTTCTTGGTCACCTCCCTGACCAAGGCACTTCTCCCCCGATTGCTCAGTTTGGCCGGGCGGCCAGCTCTAGGAAGAGTCTTGGTGGTTCCAAACTTCTTCCATTTAAGAATGACGGAAGCCACTGTGTTCTTGGGGATCTTCAATGCTTCAGCAATTTTTTTGTACCCTTCCCCTTATCTGTGCCTCGACACAATCCTGTGTCGGAGCTCTACAGACAATTCCTTTGACCTCATGGCTTGGTTTTTGCTGTGACATGCACTGTCAACTGTGAGACCTTATATAGACAGGTGTGTGCCTTTCCAAATCATGTCCAATCAATTGAATTTACCACAGTTGGACTCCAATGAAGTTGTAGAAACATCTCAAGGATAATCAATGGAAACAGGATGTACCTGAGCTCAATTTCGAGTCTCATAGCAAAGGGTCTGAATACTTATGTAAACGTTTTAATACATTTGCACACATTTCTAAAAACCTGTTTTCGCTTTGTCATTATGGGGTATTGTGTCTAGATTGCTGAAGAAAATGTGTTATTTAATCCATTTTAGAATAAGGCTGTAATGTAACAAAATGTGGAAAAAGTCAAGGGGTTTGAATACTTTCCAAAGGCGCTGTATATAATTTTAAATTGGAGAGATCACAACGGGACAAAAAGTAAATGTTAATTTTAGAAAGCAACACAGAATCACAGACAAATTAGAGACAGATCCCCTTCACACCTTTTTATTGCAGAATTGTGACTGTGATGAATGAATATTGACACTAGTTCATCTTGAATAATGTTTTTAAGTTAACAATTAATACAAGTTTAAACACTTCACTTCAATAAATCAACATTGAATGAATCAAAATATTATAACAAATGTACAAATAATCTAACTTGTTTCTAAATGTTAGACATCTTAGTAAGTATGCTATTACTTGTACAAAAAAGTCCATACCAGAGGTGGCCAACCTTGCTCCACTCCCTGATCTACAGAGGGAGCAGGCTTCTATTTCAGCCCAGCAATAATACACATTATTCTCAACTCATTAGGTTTGATCATTTTAATAATGTGTGCTAGTGCTGGGCTGGAACAGAAGCCTGCATACCCAGCATACCTTCAGGAGAAGGATTGGAGTGCTACAGTTGTAATACGTTTGTTGCCTACATTGTGTGTGACTTTTAACTGTATTTTTGTATACAACATTTGCTAACGTAAGTACACATGGCATACAAGGATGTGCCAGCAGTCTCTTGGGACATTCACGGGGAACTCTTCTTCTGCAGACAGGCTTTCACAGCTCTCCATATCTGAGGACAGACATCACAAAGAAACAGTCTTCATTTTATTACAATTAGACAGACCTGAATATTATCTCTCTGTCTGTCTTCATAGTTTTCCTCTCTAGGGACTAAAACTGGAGAATATTTTCATAATGTCATCCCACAACAATCCCTATCTAAGTAGTACACCTACTCCCTTTTCTGACAGCTGGAGCAGAAAATCCTTTCACCCTCTTCCATTGCTGTTATCTACAAATGCATTTGGAGCATGAGTTTTTAATTTACAATGATAAATAGGCCTACATCAAGATAACGAGCTAATATGAAGTTAACTAGCTGTAGTATGTAAAGTTGGCTAGCTAACAAGCAGCTCAATAGCCTACACACAGTGGCCTGCTGTAGCTAGCTAGCTAGCTAATAATACATTGTTTTTTAACATTTTCTAAATGAATTTACATGCTTACTTGAATAGGTTCATGCCTATGCCCACGAAGCGGTCAATCTTTTGGAGTGAAGAGCTGCAAAGCGGAGGCACCGCTTCTGGTCGAAACGTACCATGAGGGACCTTACAGATAATTGTATGTGTGGGGTACAGAGATGAGGTATTCATAAAAAAATCATGTTAAAATCTATTATTGCACACAGAGTCCATACAACTCATTATTTGACCTGTTAAGCACATTTCTACTCCTGAACCAGAGTAAAACCTTCTCAGTACCTCCCTGCAACCTAAAAATAAAAGTTCAAAAAATGAAAACCAATGTAAAACAAAAAACATACATTCTCACAACTTCCAAGGAACCAAATGTGCTAGCTGGGTAACAATTGCAAAGGCAACATTTTCACTCCTGCTCTTAGAAAGTTAAAAAAACGTTCAGTTTTACCGGTCTGGAAACGTATGGCTTTTCTCCCACAACCAATGTCAAACAAAAACAATAAGTGCCCACAACTTCCAAGGAACCAAATGTACTAGCTGGGTAACAATCGCTGAGTCTATCCCATCTCTCTCTGCTTGTGGCACAGGGTGACAAATTTAGCTGCCAGCTTAGCTGACTTCTGCTCCTCTCCAAACAGGATGGGGAGTTTGTGTAAATTCAGTATATCTTTGTCAAAATCTGGGTAGTCTCTCTCTCTCTCTCTCTCTCTCTCTCTCTCTCTCTCTCTCTCTCTCTCTCTCTCCCCCCCCCTCCCTCTCCTCTCCTCTCCTCTCCTCCTCTCCTCTCCTCTCCTCTCCTCTCCTCTCCTCTCCTCTCCTCTCCTCTCCTCTCCTCTCCTCTCCTCCCAGTTTCCCAGTCTGTAAATTGCTTACAGTAGCATTTGTAGCATTTGTCTCCCGAGTGGTGCAGTGGTCTAAGGCGCAGTGGTCTAAGGCACTGCATCGCAGTGCCACTAGATATCCTGGTTTGAATCCAGGCTCTGTCGTAGCTGGCCGTGACCGGGAGACCCATGGGGCGGCGCGCAATTGGCCCAGTGTCGTCCAGGGTAGGGGAGGGAATGGCCGGCAGGGATGTAGCTCAGTTGATAGAGCATGGCGTTTGCAACGCCAGGGTTGTGGGTAATGTAAGTTGCTCTGGATAAGAGCGTCTGCTAAATGACATAAATGTACATCAGGGATCTGTCTAAAGTTCGGTATATATTTGTCAAAATCTGGGTAGTCTCTCTCTCTCTCTTCTCCTCTCTTCCCAGTTTCCCAGTCTGTAAATTGCTTACAGTAGCATTTGTTTCACAGCGGGAAAATCAGAGTGGGGGGGGAATCGAGAGAGATTGGTTAATGCAGAGAGTCGTATAGGGATTTTTCTACGGTACATGAATGTGGAGAGCTTTTTGAACACACACCCCCTTATGGTCCATTTGCAGGCAGATCTGGCATATTTGTTGTGTGCAGAGAGCGGACAGGGTCCCCGGCAGCTCCAGAGGCGTGACGGTGAGAGTGTGTTTGTGTTGGCTGCAGCTCATCTGTGTGTTTGTGTGTCCGTGTGTGTGTCTAGGGTCTGGGCCGGGCCGGGCCTGGGTTCTATCAGTGCTTCTAGTTTATTTAATCTGTCCTCTCCGGGCCGGTCCAGATCCTGGGAACAGAGCTGAGGTCAAGAACGGTCCAGCCTCCTGACACTTTGTCTGAACTCTCTTTAAGGCTTCAGCCAGACCTGCTTTTGTCTGATGTGGTTCCGTGTTTGTTTACTCAGGTTTGGGTTTTGCAGTTCTATTGTGTGTAGTATGCCGTGGTCTCCATCGTTCCTTAACTCTGTTGTTTGAAGTGTTTCCCTCTGCATCCTCACTAGGGGACTGTTCTCCAGTACATTGCCCTACCTTCAGTGATAGCTATCAGATTCTTCAAGATTGTTTAGGCCACTTGTGTTGACTTGTTTACAGTCTGTGTGCTCCGATTTCATATATTCTATTGTGTGTTTGTTTGTGTGGCCCTGTGTGTGAACTCTTTTCCTTCTCCTTCCTAGCGCTATTGTTAGAAACTCTGCGACTCTTGGTTGACTCTTGGTTGACTCTTGGTTGACTCCACTGTGAGAGCTGTGTCCCCTTGCTCATCATTAGCTTGGTGTGATAAACTGCTGGGATCCAGGGCTTGTCTGTGTGAAATATACAGTACATCGGAGCTATATCGGTGCAATTCCATAGTGCACTATTGTAACCCGACTCTATTGAAAATAGGAGTCTCGTTATGAGTGTCAAATAGAAACTTAGACTCTCATTAAGTAGGTCACTCCCTTCGTCACCACGACAACACAATTTATAGCCCCAGTAATATAATTTAGCCCATTTATATTGGAAGCAAGGATTCAATTTCAAAGTGTTCTGTATTTATTTGCCATTAACATGGTCTCATAAATACAGAGATATTTATTACATCGACTCTTAACCCCTTCTACATCATAGTGTCATATCCATAAATATAAACATATTGTAGGAAACGCTAAGGCAAAAGGGCTAGAGGGAGCCGGGAGTGGCAAGGGGTGGGGGGTTTAAGGGGAGCAGGATATTGGCTTCATGCCTGAAGCTACGAGCCTAATTATACGTATAAACTAGAGTCCTTTTTTATTCTTCTTTGCACCGTCTTCTTCAGCAAACATTCTGCATTTTAATAAGATTGTTTTTACTACTCGGCAGTGTGTATATCATAGAGCTGGGCCTGCCTGCTGAACTGTGGGATTGTTAAGGCCGGAAGACTGGGAAGAACGAGTCCTGACACAGGGTATAGGCTTCTGCAGACCAATACCACCAACACTGCTGAACCCCACTCAGTCTGATGAGTAGCTAACCTGTGTGTGTGTTGTGACATCCCCAAATTAATTCTAAACCGTCTCAGTCCATCTCCTCCCGATGCTGAGCTTCCGCTTGAATTCCCATTAAATAGCCCCCATCAGGTGCAAAAAATGGTGACGGTTGCATGAATGAGAAAGTTCAAACACTTAATTCCGAAGCTTTTTCATCCTGTTTGTTGTGTTTTATACAGTGGTGGAAAAAGTACTCAATTTTCATACTTGAGTAAAAGTAAAGATACCTTAATAGAAAATGACTCAAGTAAAAGTGAAAGTCACCCAGTAAAATACTACTTGAGTAAAAGTCTAAAAGTATCTGGTTTTAAATGTACTTAAGTACAGTGGTGGAAAAAGTACTAAATTGTCATACTTATAAAAAAGTAAAAGTAAATGCTATACATCAAATTCCTTATATTAAGCAAACCAGATGGGCACACTCCAACACTCAGACATAATTTACATTTTAGTAGACGCTCTTATCCAGTCCATACATATATATATATTTTTTCATACTGGCCCCCTGTGGGAATCAAACCCACAACCCTGGCGTTGCAAACACCATGCTCTACCAACTGAGCTACATCCCTGCTGGCCATTCCCTCCCCAACCCTGGACCAATTGTGCGCCGCCACATGGGTCTCCCGGTCACGGCCGGCTACGACAGAGCCTGGATTTGAACCAGGATCTCTTGTGGCACAGCTAGCACTGCGATGCAGTGCCTTTGACCACTGCGCCACTCGGGAGGCAACGCATTACACAGTACTTGTGTTTAGTGAGTCCGCCAGATCAGAGGCAGTAGGGATGGCAATGCATTATATTGATAGGTGTGTGAATTGGACCATATTGCTGTCCTGCCTGAGCAGTCAAAATGTAACGAGTACTTTTGGGAGTAAAAAGTACATGTTTTCTTTAGGAATGTAGTGGAGTAAAAGTAAAAGTTGTCAAAAAATATAAACAGTAAAGTAAAGAACAGTTACCCAAAATAACTACTTAAGTAGTACTTCAAAGTATTTTTCCTTAAGTACTTTACACCACTGATTATAAAGTGTGCATTGTAGCCATGTCTAAAACGTAACAAGCGATCAGATCAGACCCACTAATTTAAAATGTTGGATTACAAATAACAGCCAAGTCTCTGTTGATCTCTGCTGTTCTCTGCTGGAGTTTTATGGACAGATTTAATTGACGGACCGGACTAACTGACTGGTAACTTTTTAACATAGGGTATTTCATTTGTTTTCATTGGGATCTACTCCGTATTTGTTTGCTTTATATACCGAGACTGAGGTCAAACAGGTTCACTTTGATTATTTACCGGGCTAGACTATTTCTTATGCCTGAGGAACGGGACTTTTCCTAAGTGAACCTTTATTATTATTATTATTATATATTATATATTTTTGTATTTTACCCCCCTTTTTCTATCCAATTTCATGATATCTAATTGCGATATTGTTTCATCGCTGCAACTCCCCAATGGGCTCGGTAGAGGCGAAGGTCGAGTCATGCGTCCTCCGAAACATGAACCGCCTAACCTCTCTTCTTAACACCCGCTGCTTAACCTGTCGGAGGAAACACAGTTCAACTGATGACCAAAGTCAGCCTGCAGGCGCCCGGCCCGCCACAAGGAGTCGCTAGAGCGTGATGAGTAAAGCCCCCCCAGCCAAACCCTCCCATAACCCGGACGACGCTGGGCCAATTGCCTGGGATCGATCCGGGTCTGTAGTGATGCCTCAAGCACCACTCAGGAGGCCCTATATTATTATTTCAATGTGATGTAATTTGTGCTGTGACATTATTTTCGTGATCATTTCATTTGGTAATCCAAAAAGGCAAAATAACTTAGGTTGTTATGAAGTTATTTCTATCAATGTGTATTTAAGTGTTTATGAGAAGTTATAGTCCACGACTGACTTTTTCACGAGTCCTTTGTATTGGTCTAGACTATGACAGACAGAATAGACCGACTCACAAACAAAAAGGAGAAATTAAAAAGAAATCTAGTAGGCGCGACCTACCTGGCAGGCTGTTACATCCTAGGTCATTTGTATGTAAAAGGACCCATTAGTACCAACATGTGAAGTTCATAGGAGCATGTCAAATTGGGTGTCAAGGTAAGAGTCTATATTTTTTGGAAAGTATTCATACCCCATAATTTATTCCATATTTTATTGTTACAGCCTGAATTCGAAATGGATTAAAAAAAATAAAAAAATCTCCCATCTACACACAATACCCCATAATGACAAAGTGAAAACATGCTTTTAGAAAATTTTGCAAATTTATTGAAAATTAAATACATAATAATCTAATTTATATAAGTATTCACACCTGAATCAATACATTTTAGAATCATTTTCATGTTGTGCCATAGATTTACAAGCAAATTTAAGTCAAAACTGTAACTCGGGCACTCAGGAACATGCACTGTCTTCTTGGTAAGCATCTCCAGTGTAGATTTGGCCTTGTGTTTTAGGTAATTGTACTGCTGAAAGGTGAATCCCAGTGTCTGGTGGAAAGCAGACTGAACCAGGTTTCCTCTAGAATTGTGCCTGTGCTTAGCTCCATTGCATTTCTTTTTAATCCTGAATAACTCCCCAGTCCTTAACGATTACAAGGATACCCATAACATGATGCAGCCAACACTATACTTGAAAATATGGAGAGTGGTACTCAGTAATGTGTTGGATTTGCACCAAACATAACAGTTTGTATTCAGGACAGAAAGGTGATTATTTTGCCACAATTGTTTTTCAGTATTACTTTAGTGCCTTGTTGCAAACAGGATGCATGTTTTGGAATAAAACATTTTTATGTACGGGCTTCCTTCTTTTCACTCTGTCAATTAGGTTAATATTGTGGAGTAACTACAATGTTGTTGATCCGTCCTCAGGTTTCTCCTATCACAGCCATTAAACTCTGTTTTAAAGTCACCATTGGACTCCAACGGTGAAATCCTTGAGCGGTTTCCTTCCTCTCCAGCAACTGAGTTAGGAAGGACACCTGTATCTTTGTAGTCACTGGGTGTATTGATACACCATCCAAAGTGTAATTAGTAACTTTACCGCGCTCAAAGGGATATCCAATGTCTGCTTCATTTTTTTACCCATCTACCCTTCTTTGCGAGGCATTGGAAAACCTCCCTGGTCTTTGTGGTTGAATCTGTGAAAATGCTCGACTGAGGGACCTTACAGATAATTGTATGTGTGGGTTACAGAGATTAACTAGTCATTCAACATTCATGTTAAACACTATTGTAGCACACAGAGTGAGTCCATGCAACTTATTATGTGACTTGTTGAGCAAATTGTAACTCCTGAACTTATTTAGGCTTGCCATAACAAAGGGGTTTAATAATAATTGACTCAAGACATTTCATATTTTTATTTTCAATTAATTTGTAAAATCGAAAAAACATTATTCCACTTTGACATTATGGGGTATTGTGTGTAGGCCAGTGACAAAAAAACTATATTTTCGTATTTGTCTCATTAGTCCACTGTTGATACAGTCCCAAAATGTTTTGCATGTCAGCAATCAAGATACACTGCTCAAAAAAGTAAAGGGAACACTAAAATAACACATCCTAGATCTGAATGAATGAAATAATCTTATTAAATACTTTTTTCTTTACATAGTTGAATGTGCTGACAACAAAATCACACAAAAATTATCAATGTAAATCATATTGATCAACCCATGGAGGTCTGGATTTGGAGTCACCCTCAAAATTAAAGTGGAAAACCACACTACAGGCTGATCCAACTTTGATGTAATGTCCTTAAAACAAGTCAAAATGAGGCTCAGTAGTGTGTGTGGCCTCCACGTGCCTGTATGACCTCCCTACAACGCCTGGGCATGCTCCTGATGAGGTGGCGGATGGTCTCCTGAGGGATCTCCTCCCAGACCTGGACTAAAGCATCCGCCAACTCCTGGACAGTCTGTGGTGCAACGTGGCGTTGGTGGATGGAGCGAGACATGATGTCCCAGATGTGCTCAATTGGATTCAGGTCTGGGGAACGGGCGGGCCAGTCCATAGCATCAATGCCTTCCTCTTGCAGGAACTGCTGACACACTCCAGCCACATGAGGTCTAGCATTGTCTTGCATTAGGAGGAACCCAGGGCCAACCGCACCAGCATATGGTCTCACAAGGGGTCTGAGGATCTCATCTCGGTACCTAATGGCAGTCAGGCTACCTCTGGCGAGCACATGGAGGGCTGTGCGGCCCCCCAAAGAAATGCCACCCCACACCATGACTGACCCACCGCCAAACCGGTCATGCTGGAGGATGTTGCAGGCAGCAGAACGTTCTCCACGGCGTCTCCAGACTCTGTCACGTCTGTCACATGTGCTCAGTGTGAACCTGCTTTCATCTGTGAAGAGCACAGGGCGCCAGTGGCGAATTTGCCAATCTTGGTGTTCTCTGGCAAATGCCAAACGTCCTGCACGGTGTTGGGCTGTAAGCACAACCCCCACCTGTGGACGTCGGGCCCTCATACCACCCTCATGGAGTCTGTTTGAGCAGACACATTCACATTTGTGGCCTGCTGGAGGTCATTTTGCAGGGCTCTGGCAGTGCTCCTCCTGCTCCTCCTTGCACAAAGGCAGAGGTAGCGGTCCTGCTGCTGGGTTGTTGCCCTCCTACGGCCTCCTCCACGTCTCCTGATGTACTGGCCTGTCTCCTGGTAGCGCCTCCATGCTCTGGACACTACGCTGACAGACACAGCAAACCTTCTTGCCACAGCTCGCATTGTTGTGCCATCCTGGATGAGCTGCACTACCTGAGCCACTTGTGTGGGTTGTAGACTCCGTCTCATGCTACCACTAGAGTGAAAGCACCGCCAGCATTCAAAAGTGACCAAAACATCAGCCAGGAAGCATAGGAACTGAGAAGTGGTCTGTGGTCACCACCTGCAGAACCACTGCTTTATTGGGGGTGTCTTGC
Organism: Coregonus clupeaformis; assembly: GCF_020615455.1. Lineage (NCBI taxonomy): Eukaryota > Metazoa > Chordata > Actinopteri > Salmoniformes > Salmonidae > Coregonus > Coregonus clupeaformis. The sequence goes on along the minus strand of NC_059192.1, from coordinate 39,415,023 downwards.
TAATTGCCTACAATTTCCACCTGTTGTCTATTCCATTTGCACAACAGCATGTGACATTTATTGTCAATCAGTGTTGCTTCCTAAGTGGACAGTTTGATTTCACAGAAGTGTGATTGACTTGGAGTTACATTGTGTTGTTTAAGTGTTCCCTTTATTTTTTTGAGCAGTGTATATAACTTATATAGAACATCAAAACGCAAAATCATGATAATGTGGCAGGTGACAATTAGCGTTTTGAAAGTCCTATACCTTGAAAACTTGATTGCTGACATGCAAAACATTTTGGGACTGTATCAACAGTGGACTAATGCATTGGTTCCCAACCTTTTTCTGTTACTGTACCACCAACTGAATTTAGCTCTGCCTGTAAAAACCCTGAACACCCCTTCATGTGCATTTGACAAGTAAGCCTATGGTCTCATGAGTCTTCTCAAGTACCTCCTGTAGATAGTCCAAGTACCCCCAGGGATCCTAGTACCCCTGGTTGAGAACCACTGGACTAATTAAACAAATACCAAAATATCATTTTTGAGTGGATTATTCCTTTAAGGAGGCTGAAGAAATTTGGCTTGGCACCTAAAACCCTCACAAACCTTTACAGATGCACAATTGAGAGCATCCTGTCGGGCTGTATCATCGCCTGGTACGGCAACTGCACCGCTCGCAACCGCAGGGCTCTCCAGAGGGTGGTTCAGTCTGCCGAACACATTACCGGGGGCAAACTACCCACCCTCCAGGACACCTACAGCACCCGATGTCACAGGAAGACCAAAAAGATCATCAAGGACGTCAACCACCCGAGCCACTGCCTGTTCACCCCGCTATCATCCAGAAGGCGAGGTCAGTACAGGTGCATCAAAGCTGGGACCGAGAGAATGAAAAACAGCTTTTATCTCAAGGCCATCAGACTGTTAAATAGCCATCACTAGCACAATAGAGGCTGCTGCTGCCTATTGAAATCACTGGCCACTTTAAGAAGTGGAACACTAGTCACTTTAATAATGTTTAAATATCTTGCATTACTCATCTCATATGTATATACTGTATTCAATAATATTCTACTGTATCTTAGTCCATGCCGCTCTGTCATTGCTTGTCCTTATATGTATATATTCTTAAATTCCATTCCTTACTTAGATTTGTGTGTATTGGGTATAGTTTGTGAAATTGTTAGATATTACTTGTTAAATATTACTGCACTGTCGGAGCTAGAAGCACAAGCATTTCGCTACACCCGCAATAACATCTGCTAAACACGTGTATGTGACAAATACAATTTGATTTGATTTGATTGCATTCAATGGGTGTCAAAAACATGTGTCACAGGGTTGACTTTTTTGTCAATACATTGCATTCAATGGGAAATGATGAGTGTCACATGGTTTATGTTTTTGTGAATACGTTGCATTCAATGGAAAAAGATGAGTATCACATGGTTGACGTTTTTGTCAATAAATTGCATTGCATGGTTATGTAAGGGCTGTAGGTAATACTTTCCATGGAAGAAAGTCCTTGTCTGTGGGACCAAGTTTTCACTGTGAAGAGTTAATTTCACATGGTCACGTGTAGGCTTGCATTCATCGGGAGCGTCTGCTGAACGACACCATACATTAATTTTGTTTCTAGCCTCAACCATTCTTCCAATGTCACTTAAAAGCACCTTAACTCTAGGGCAGGCTTCAAGTGAGACCTACCTTTCTGCCATGTAGTGGGGAGAGGAGCAAATGTATTAATTCTAATTGGATTAGGGTTGGGGTTATGTGTAGGGTTGATTAATCTTATGCTACACAAAGATAAATAACTAATTTTTCTAAACTAATCCAATCAGTTAGTTAGATTTGTTGCACCCATTACTGAAATGGTTGTTCCAGCTGAAATGGCTTAAAGGGCAATTCCGCCACTTTTCAACCTCATATTCATCATCTCCAGCCCCAAACCAGTGTCTACATATGTGAAAACAGCGAGTTTCTATGATCTGTGGTTAAAAAATATCCTAAAAAAATGCTTCTCTGTGACATCACAGGGTAGGATTAAAAGTTAAAAAGAGTGATTTTCAAAACCTGCAATGAGTTTCTAGCCCAAGGGAGGGTATTTCTTGCTCCCCACATCACCACAAATCTTATAGGGCCCGATTCCTACACACTTTTCAGTAGTCGGTATTCGGGTGTTAACAGGCTTTGCATGCGTGGTTCCCTTGCGCGTGCTGAATAAATGTTAATTCAACCGGTGAAAACCCTCCCACTTGCTGGCCAACAGATTTTCTCATGAAGTTTTCATTCAATAGGGTTTTCAGTACATTTATCTTAAGCCACCTTTAAATAAAGTGTACATTTTAGTTTGAATTTTGTCGATAGAATATATCGAGAGAAAGGGTTCAGAATATTAGGAATCAATAAAAGAAAGCCATCTAAATATATACATATTCGTCTCTGTTTCAGTACCAATTGGTAGATTTAAAAATACTCTTGATCTTGTAGATTATTTAGGGTTAGGAAAGTATTTATGAATCATAAAAAACAGCTTTGGAGCGCCTTTACGTACGAAAGAAAACAGTGGTTTGATTCATTCTGAAAATTGCCTCATTTTGTTCTTTAACCCATGGTAATGTTGCAAGATTAGTGTACATAGAATGATAATAGCGAGAATAATGTACAATAGTAGAGTATACCCTCATCTATTGCCTGCGCTAACCATGGAACTTTGTAATGACACAGCCAAATATTGCGCCATGTGTCGGGTTCAAACTGTTATGGTTTGGTCTGCGCTCCGATCCATAAATAATGAATTAGCCTACATGTCTTTTTTTGTATATTATCAAATGTAGTTACGAAAGTTCAATCAGTAAGGCTGGTCTGAATGGATCGTCACTTTTCATTCATCTTGTAAACTCATAACTCACATCGCTTTCTCTCACTCATCAGCATAGCAGGTATTTATTTATATGATAGTGTTTATAATGTTACCACATCAGTAAATCCTGTATTTTTAGGGTGGTGTTTATAAAATTACCTAATTAGCATAGCAAGTATCTATAATATTACCTTGTCAGCATAGCAGTTATTTACTGTATAGGGCAGTGCCATATTGTTACCTCCTCCTTTACTATTAGCAAGCGTGTGGAATGCCTTCACCTATTAACTTCAGCCTATGACCATGGCACACTAAGGCAATTCCACAATGGTTGCTGATTAACCTATGGGCTCACTCATGCAATAATCACTTTCCTTTCAACCAATGGGCATGAATCTAGGGGAGTATTTATATGTCAACTTGCTGTTTTGCAGCAACAGTCTTACATTTAGCAGATGCTCTTATCCAGAGTGATTTACAGTAGTGAGTACTGGTCCCCTGTGGGAATCATGAACAATGATTCATATTTGTTAATATTTAAGTGCTTCCCCACTCACACCAGTAGAACTACTTCCTGTTCATGCTGCAGTAAAGGCATGACAATTAACAAGTGCGCCCTCTGCTTTCAAGACGGGCAATATCAACACCATTACAACAAATATTTTAATATGGCTGTTTGCTAAACAACATGTTGTCTTGTGTTAAACTTTCTTTAGCAAATTAGCTATCCTCTACAGGGATTAGGGCACATTACGTTTACGTTTACATCTACTGTATGCTGTTGGTGGTGGCTCAACGTATGGACCGCCATATAACACTGGCGTGTCATTCATGGTCGTGTCCTACCAGGCATGGGAACTCCCGTCCACTGATCTACACAGGCTGAGTGCTGTTCAGAGCTACTTGGTTGCATAGGAGTGGACTTTAACTAAGGTGAACTCAAGAGAGCTCGTCAAACGGCCTTGCCGACAATCTATCTCAGCAATCGTGGATTCGTATCGTATAATAGTCAGAAACCACGTTTCAAAAGTCTGTAAGCTAGTCATTCATATTTGGTTTTAAGTTGGCTTACGTAATTGTAGCCTTTAACAAGTGGTGCTTTGCAACATTAGTCATTTTATCAATTGATTTGTCAGCGACTCAAATGGAATATTTCATTCATGCTTAATGAGCTCAGTAGACCTACCACTGCCTTTAACGCTCATCACTCTTGGCATTTTTATTTAATTTGTACTTCGTCTCGTCATAAACAAAATGTCTTCCGTTTACTTGATATGTTGTGTCGGTCCCTGCAATCAGTTCCCACTCGAATAATGGCGACATTCTCCAGCCTCACAGTAGCAAACTGTGGCAGGGTGGGCATCGACAGTAATGTATCAATCAACAACTGTGGCTTTCAGCTTCAGTTATGTTGCCCATAGCTTATTAATGCAAATTTCATGGTTTTGTCAACATTCAAACAAATTTCTCATTACAGGTGGAGCTTCAGTCTCTTAAGAACCGGCTGACAGCTTGCCGAACTGATCTGGGGAAATGCTTCTTTATGCAAGCTCCAAACATCCTACCCTACTAACAATGGTTTGGTTCTATAGCCACCACCCTCTGGTTGCATATTAAGACTACCCAGCAATTGGTTTACCACACTGTTTCCTTCACTGCTAGCGTGCAAGGTTTATCTGGCACCTACACAGGTTGGGTATCTCTCAGTTTTTCATAACTTTTTCTCAAGTGCCTTTTTATGGCTGGTCCTACAGTTTCTATGGTCATATTGCAATAGCGCCTGATTTCAGATCTCATTATGGATTAGACAGTTGGCTCTGAGTACGGGTTTACTACGGACGTTTCCCAGCCGTGTACTTTTGGGGGGACTTTCAGGCTAGTAGTCTGCAGTTCATCGGTTTTATGTTACGGATAATTGGTTAATCTTTAGTGGGCCTCAACTCATAGGCCTAGAGTCAGCACGTCTCACACTAGGTGAATCACATTAGTCAGGCACTACTAGGTCTAGTCACTTCGTCTTGTGCCATCTTTTCCCGTTTATATCCAATCAGCGAGACTGTTCATCACTATGGAGGACTAAAAGTGCCACAATTAAATAAATAAATACACCATTAAATAATTACTTAAATGTGTCATTAATTAATTAAAATTAGAATTAAATACATAAATGTGTTATTAAATGTGTCATTAATTAATTCAAATACCGATTCATTTTATGTAAAATACATATATAATTATTTCACTATTTACATTTACATTTCATGATCCTGCATTGCAGTGATTCATGAATTACTTAAAACTGTCAAACTGACCCATCAAAGTCAGTGGGCGGGGCTAACGCGAATCTAGTCTGATCCATTGCTTTGGTCTGAAGTAGAGTAGGCCAACCTGGATAGAGACAATGGAGGATCTCCGTGAACTTTCCAGGGAGTTGGTTAGAGACATTTTAAACTTAGCAGAGGATGTAGAAGCAGGACCTGCTGACCCAGAGCATGTAGCTAGTAAAGCAGAGGAACTTATTGAAGTTGTTGAGTCATTTCCGCACTTTCCGACGAAGATATCGACCACAGAGTGATTGCAAATCTAGAAGAAGTTGTCCACCGCTTCTCTGGTACCAGGGCACTTCAGGCCCAACACACACAGGGACCGGGCGTTTGGCGTTTGACATACCGAGTGCAGTTCTGGAGCATCAACTTCTTTGTGGAGTTCCCGCAGTTCAAATTGCAGCGATGTTCGGTGTGTCAAAGAGGACCATCAGGAGGCGCATGCAACAATACAGTTTAAGGTATTTACACTAAATTCATGAGTTTTCTGTTTATGAATTGCTGCTCTCATACACTCGGAAAGAATATGACGTTTAAGGTAACATTACTTGATGTTGTGTTTTTTCTTGTTTGTACAGAAAGACAGATCTCTATTCAGCTGTGAATGATGAGGAGTTAGACCGTATTGTAAGTGAAATTCACAGAAGTCATCCAAACACCGGCTACAAGCTAATGCGTGGTCACCTGAATGCAAGAGGTGTGCATGTTCCAAGTGAGTAGATAATAATATGGGCATTATTTAAATGTATTTTTAATTTGGAGCTCTGCCCCTTTGAAAGGTGAAGGAAGCCCGCTTATGGGAAGACATCGCCTCTGAGATGTAGAATGTGTAGAAGAAATGTGAAGAGAAACACACATTTCAGGACGGCTGACTTGTATCATCAGGATAGACATGTCCTGTGATTTTTAGCCTCCTGTTTAATAGAGGTGGAACAATATCTGACAGTAATATTCTCAGCTGTCCGGATGTGCCCCTGCTGTAAAGGGTATAATATAATCATAGAAAAGCAAAATATCATAGGAGGCAAAAATCTCAGGTCATCTCTGTTCGAGCATGTGGTATCTATCTATCTATCTATCTATCTATCTATCTATCTATCTATCTATCTATCTATCTATCTATCTATCTATCTATCTATCTATCTATCTATCTATCTATCTATCTATCTATCTATCTATCTATCTATCTATCTATCTATCTATCTATCTATCTATCTATATATGTGTGTATATATATGTATATGTGTATATATGTTGTGATGTCACGAGAGGCTGTGTCCTGGAGGGACGTTACATCCCCCTGAGGTGGCTGCAAACCCAGACAGCTATGGCTCCATCTGCTGGTATGGTCGGGAACTCCACCCCTCTATGGCCAATCTTCCCACGCAGCTGAAACAAATCAGGAGCTGATGAGCTGAAGGTTTGGGAAGGGAAGAGAGACAGTCTCCAACCTGGGCTCTCTGGAGGACAAGAGTGCTGCACGTCCACTTCCAGGAGGAATATAAGGATTTGGAGATACTTACCTTTGGGGGAAATACTCACCTTTGGATATATGCACCTGTGGAAATACGTGTGGGACATTTGGAAGGACGTTTTGCTGGGTTGGCCACTAGCTGCAACGTGGAATACAGTAAGACTGGGGAAAAGTTATTTGAGCGAGGGAGAGTTATGATTTTGGATGTGGAAGAGACATCCCTGAACTGTTAACCCTTAAAGAGCCACCAGAGAACAGAATTGTGTTATACTTTCGTTAGTTTCCCAAGACCTTTAATAAAATCCTTGTTTTGGTTGAACCTGGTCTCCTTGCACTACTTGAGCAATCCCGCTGAAAGCTGTGTAGCCTCTCGTGACATCACAATGTATATGTGTATATATATGTATATATATATGTGTGTGTATGTATATATATATATATAAATATATATATATATATATGTATGTATGTATATATATGTATGTATATATATATAAATATATATATATGTATGTATGTATATATGTATGTATATGTATGTATGTATGTGTATATATATATATATGTATATGTATATATAATTTTTATATATGTGTATATATATGTGTATGTATATGTACAATATCTGACAGTAAAGTACATTTTTGAAGCTGTGGTGGTTCTGTAATAGTTGACTGTTTTACACACATTATTTATTTTATTATGACACCACTATATCCTCAAAATAAGTAGCCAGTGAGTGTGTGGTTATTCATTTTAAATTCCTCCCCTCAGTCTCAAGACTGCAAGAGTCTTTACGCAGAGTCAATGCAGAGGGAGTCTACATGAGACGTCTGAGGCTGCGTGTATTAAGGCGACGGCAGTATTTTGTTCCTGGCCCAAACTCTTTGTGGCATATAGATGGCCACCATAAGCTTATCAGGTCAGTGATATTAGCAGATAAACAATGCATCTTTCTATATGTTTCATTACAATTGTTATACAATAAAGTTATATTTTTTCATGTGTTTGCAACAGGTGGAGATTTGTTGTCCACGGTGGGGTGGATGGATTCAGTCGTTTAGTGGTCTACCTGACTGTGGCCGGCAATAATAGAGCTCATACGGTCTTACAGAGCTTTATCGCCGCTGTTGAGCAGTATGGGCTGCCATCAAGGGTACGGTCTGACAAAGGGGGGAGAATGCAGATGTAGCAGAATTCATGATCAGAAGCAGAGGTACCGACAGGAATTCACACATCACAGGCAGAAGTGTCCACAATCAGCGGTAAAGAAATATGTTTGGCAACTAGGCTCACACAACTAACATACTAGTTGAATGTACTTTAGCATATGTCATAAATTAACAATTTCTCAATTTTATCCTAAACACAGAATAGAGAGGATGTGGAGAGATGTTTATGAACATGCCCTGGACCTCTTCTATCAGATCTTTACTTCATTGGAAGATCAGGAGACACTGAATCCAGACAATGAAGTCCATCTTTTCGCTCTGCACCGGATTTTCCTTCCACTGGTTCAGCAAAGCCTCGACTCTTTTCGAGATGCTTGGAACTTCCACGGTCTTAGAACTGAAAGGAATCAGTCACCACAGCAACTCTGGAGAAGTTACAGAGAGCAAGGCCCTGAGGAGGATCCTACTGAGGTTAACAATGAACTTTAAACACTTTCTTAAAATTGTTTCCCCAAAGGAATTATGGGAGAAAAAAATGGTGCTAAATGTGATACTTTAAATGAAACATTTACTATAGATTATTGTCTCTTTAAAATCTCCCGAGCTTTTAAAGATCAACCTGTGAGCTGTAGTTTCTACAGTGCATACTATGCAAAGCTGTATTATTTAAAAAAACTGAATAAGTAACATTTAATTTCTCACTGCCTTGGTGACCAAAAATAACAATCTTGTGTAAGGACATGTCAAACTAGTTTTAAGTACAAGACTGATTATGCTTGTCATCCATTCAGGTTCCTGAAGAATATGGGATCGATTGGAACGGACCTCACTGCCTTCATCGAGGCACTGTGTCAGTCCCCGAGGTTCAGCTGGCCCGTGAGCTCTCAGATGAAGAGGTTGCAATTTTGCCAGCTCCAGGAGTTTCTGTTACTGATGCACTTAGACTATATGTAGAGACTGTGGAAGTGTTATCAAGAATCTTAGACTGATGTCCAACCCATGTTTTTATTTGTTGTGTTAGAACAAGCAAGGAAAAACTGAAAGTTTACTTTCCTTTTAAAAGAAAGGAAAAAAAGCTGTTTCTTTGAAGCTTCCTGTCTCATTATGGTCCACAGAATGGGCCAAAGCTTCCATTCTAAACAAACAACAACAATAAAGTTATCTATTACAGAGAGACATATTGTGAGTTGGCATGTTACCTGCATATACAGATATCATCTCACTCTACAGAACAGGAGGAAAATTCTGTTCATTTCACTGATAAAACGTGAGACCCAACATCTTCAGAACCTGTCACAACGCTGAGTTGACATAAAAACAGCACTACTAAACAACTACAACTAAATATTAGAAAAATAGAAAAACCCAGTTGCATGTTATTAATTGTCTGTAACTGTATTATCTTATCTAATTATATCCTACAGGTGTTATCTTTCTATTAACTTTTCATTTACACACAATCTTATAGCAACACTATTGTGATGACACAAACCACTGTCTGTTTCTTTGCGATCCAACTCCTCGTTGACAATCACTGCCGGTACTACTGCACTCTCAGCTGATGTTTCAGGCCTCACTGGAACACTGTCACTGACTAGGGCTGTCTCACTATCATTTTCTTCACTTTGGCCTCCCTCTTGTTCTCTTTCTGATTCCTGCATGGGTGTCCTTGAAGTTAACACAATTGAAATGATGGTCATACTCGCTTATTTGTGTGCACAACAATAAGAGAGACATATTCCCAAAGAAAATAAATTATGCTACCCTTGCATTGCTTTAAGAAGTACATACCCATTGCAGCTCAATCTGTGCAGCTTCATCTCTGAAAAGGGAACTTCCTTCTGACAAGTGATGCAGGGGATGACTGGACCAGAGGCAGGACGTGAGCTCTCCTAACAACAACAACAAATGGCTTTTAATTAATGATTAAAAGTCACCAGTAATCTTTGTTTTGATTATGTATTAAACTAAGTCTCTGTAAATGTATGTACACAATCTAAGGGTAGATCCTGTTGAAGTGGACGTATGTAGATTGTAGCCTGTCCAATCATCGTCGATGGATCTTTCAGATAGGCAAGGGTGTATCCAGTGCTGGGACACTGAAGCAACGCAAGATTTCGACTGCGAGTAGATCCTACAAGTTTTAGAAATTCAAAGCCTCCCCCCTTGTTGGAGCTTCGGAAACACTTCCATCAGTTTATTTGTTATAACCATGGGATCGTGGTCATTCCCTGGAGAAAAAAACAAAACAAAATCATAACTCACCTCACCTTAAATTAAGCAAATAAGCCTGTGATAACTATTATTGACACTATGAACACCAATTAAGTTTGAGTCACTATAAAAAGAAATGCAAATAATTTCAACAAGCCACAGACAGTACAAACTTTTTTTTACTTTTGGTAAATGCCTAGTTTCGCACTGACCTGAAAATGTTACTTTTTGCTCTCCAAGTCCTGAAGTAAGAAGTTCAGCTTTAAACAGTACGCTTGGAATTTTATCCGCATTGTGGTCAGCCAAACAACAGACAGTGTGTGTGTAGCTTCTTCGGCTAACTTGGACTTGTGCTGGTCGTCTCGTCATATTCCTTCTGGCTCCAATGTTATATGGCGCAAAGAGCCTTGCTACCTCCGCTGCAACACAGAAAAACGTAACAGCTCAATGGTCACCAGTCAGCTAAAACAGCCTCTACTTCTATCTTGGGATGCTCAAGCCAGCTAACACCATTTAGCCGATTAGCGAACTAGCTAGGTTTATGCTTCCCCCCATTAACAATAAACGTGTCACGCACGAAGCATCATAATACCGCATGCAAATACATGTTCGAGTCGATCTAATTTAACCTACACGTGTGTCCCGAATCATTAAATAGTAGCACACCTGGCTAACATGAAATTACTTAGCTTACCTTGGACAGGTGTACGTGATTGAGCGGCCGGTATCTGCTGTGACTGAGCTGCCGGAGTCACCGGTGCCGCGGGAGCCGTTGGACTTCTGCTCAGAGCTTCCTCAATCAAATTCGCTGCTTCTCTCAGCAGCTCCGGGCAACTTTTAGACATTTTGTCCTGCACCTCACACAGCGTCTCAACATTGGGGCTAGCAGGACCGAGTCTTCTCTTGATTTTTAGCCGTTGCAATGAAAGTTCTGTTTAACCGTGTAACTAAACCAACGTAGAGGTGAATAGCGCCACCCAGTGTATTGGAATGTGTTCAGTAGCTCTGCATCAATCCATTATCCGGAATTGATTTGTCTTGGCTTGATGCAGAGGGTAACCAATCAGGCGTTAGGTTCCGCCTACCAACTTTTGATGGGTCAGTTTGACAGTTTTAAGTAATTCAGGAAGCACTCCAACGCAGGACCATGAAATGTAAATGTAAATAGTGAAATTATTATATATGTATTTTACATAAAATGAATCGGTATTTGAATTAATTAATGACACATTTAATAACACATTTATGTATTTAATTCTAATTTTAATTAATTAATGACACATTTAAGTAATTATTTAATGGTGTATTTATTTATTTAATTGTGGCACTTTTAGTCCTCCATACATCACAACAGTTTCAATCTCTACCCTAAGCTACTTCTGATTTTCCAGCATATGCTCGCAGCCTCAGACAGGGCGGTTCACTCCGCATTGGCGTTTTCTTTGCAAGGTCGTCTTCTTACTGGTTTTCCATGGTTCCTTCAATGGTGAGTTCATAACTTCTCTTTTATTTTCTTTAAGTGATTTAGGGTTTCTGATCTGGTCTTTCACCTTAATCACTAAATTGGGTTGTTTCGGTACTATCATGGTAGCTCGCACTTACACTTATCCTTTCTCTTGCTTTATGCTTATATTTATTCAGGCTCGAACCTGCTCTGGTCCTCATAATTCTCTATTCATCCCTCCTATTCAACCCTCTGTTTCAATTCACAAGTAATTGTCACGGTTTCGGCCGAGGCTGCTCCTCCTCCTTGTTCGGGCAGGTTTCGGCGGTCGTCGTCCCCGGAGTACTAGCTGCCACCGATCTATGTTTCATGTTCGTTTGGTTTTGTCTTGATGTTGTACACCTGTGTCTAGTTAGTCCTCGTTAGTGTCCTATTTAGTTCTCGTTGTGTGTGTTTGGTGTTGTGTGTGATTCTCTTCTGTTTTGGTGTTCTGAGCTATGTACTTCCCTCCGTTGGTTGGAGAGGTTTTCGCACATGTTAGTGCGCCTTTTGTTTGACGCCTGTGTGTGCCGTTATTTCGCCTCCGGGCTTATTGTGCTCGTTTACTACGTGAATATTTCACTAAAGTCTTTTGGACTTAGCTTCTGCGTCCTGCGCTTGATTCCTGCACCACACCCACCTTCAGCACCCCTGACAGAATCACACACCTTTAATAATGGAATCAGCAGGAGCAACAATCACGCCTGAGTCGCTGGAGGAGCATGTCCGCGGCCAGGATGACCTGATACGACAACTGGGGACCGCTCTACAGGACGTCATCAACACCCTGCACCGATGGGAGTCCAGAGGGGTACCCACACCTCCACCTACCCTGCCACCCCCATCGGCCGGTCCACCAGTCCCAGGTCCGGAACCCAGTGGGATTCGGCTCTCGCTCCCGAGGGCGTATGACGGAACAGCTGCCGGGTGTCAGGGGTTCCTCCTGCAGGTGGAGCTCTACCTGGCCACTGTACACCCGGTGCCCTCGGGACACGAGAGCGTTTCCGCCCTCATCTCCTGTCTCACGGGCAAGGCGTTGGAATGGGCCAACGCCGAGTGGAGGAGGATGGACGCCACCACCATCTCCTACGCCGAGTTCTCCCGTCGCTTCAAGGCCGTGTTCGATCATCCACCTGAGGGCAAAGCGGCGGGGGAGCGTCTAGTCCACCTGAGACAGGGGAGGAGGAGCGCACAGGCGTTCGCGCTGGAGTTCCGGACTCTAGCGGCAGACGCAGGGTGGAATGAACGGGCCCTCATCGACCATTTTCGATGTAGCCTACGGGAGGACGTTCAACGTGAGTTGGCCTGCAGGGATACCAATTTCACCTTCGACCAGTTGGTCGATATGTCCATTCGTCTGGACACCCTGCTGGCCACCCGTGGACGTCCCGAGTGGGGTCCGTCCATTCCACCCTCCGGCACCTCCGAGCCGAGCCCTATGGAGCTCGGGGGTGCTGGCGCTAGAGAAAGGAGGAGGAGGAGCCCGAGGGGGCCTGTCCCCTGCACCAAGTGCGGTCGTGGAGGGCACACTGCGGCCAGGTGCTGGGGAGGGTTCCCCGAGGGAGGAGACAACAGGCCACGCACTGGGGAGCCCTCCCAGGTGAGTAGACGCCCCACTTACCCAGAGCTCTCTGTTGCGCACTTTTGTATACCTGTTTGTTTTCCACAGGTGGCACCTCATTCCCAGCATAAGGCGCTAGTAGATTCAGGCGCAGCTGGGAATTTTGTTGATCGGAAGTTTTGTTTAGATTTAGGGATCCCTCTCCTACCTGTTGACAAACCTTTTCCCGTTCAAGCTTTAGATAGCCGCCCGTTGGGGTCAGGGTTGATTAGGAAAGTCACAGCGCCACTTAGGATGTGTGTGCAGGGGGGTCATGAAGAGACTATACAGTTGTATCTGATCGACTCTCCTGCGTACCCGGTGGTGCTGGGAATTCCCTGGTTAAGCACCCATAACCCTGCTATTTCGTGGCAACAGAGGGCTCTCAATGGGTGGTCTGCTCAGTGTGAGGGGCGATGTCTGGGTGTTTCCATAGGGGTGACTTCGGTGGAGAGTCCAATCCAAGTGCCCGCACTGCACATTCCGCCTGAATATGGGGATTTAGCTCTCGTGTTTAGTAAAGCTAGGGTGACGCAGTTGCCTCCTCATAGACAGGGGGATTGTGCGATTGATCTCCAGGCAGGAGCAGCGCTCCCACGGAGCCACGTGTATCCTTTGTCTCAAGAGGAGAGAAAAGCTATGGAAACTTACATAGCCGAATCTTTGAGACAGGGATACATACGGCCCTCCACTTCTCCCGCCTCCTCGAGCTTCTTTTTTGTGAAGAAAAAGGATGGAGGGTTGCGCCCGTGCATCGATTACTGTGGTCTCAATCAGATTACTGTGAAATACAGTTATCCACTCCCTCTGATTGCGACCATGACGGAGTCATTGCATGGAGCGCGGTTTTTCACAAAACTGGATCTCAGGAACGCGTATAACTTGGTGCGCATTAGGGAGGGCGACGAATGGAAAACAGCGTTTAGTACCACGTCAGGTCATTTCGAGTATCTCGTCATGCCATATGGGTTGATGAATGCTCCATCAGTCTTCCAATCCTTCGTAGATGACATTTTCCGGGATATGCAGGGGCAAGGGGTGGTCGTGTACATTGATGACATTCTAGTGTACTCGTCTACCCGAGCCGAGCATATAGCCCTGGTGCGTCGTGTATTGAGGAGGCTGTTGGAGCACGACCTATATGTCAAGGCAGAGAAATGTCTGTTTTTCCAGGAGTCGGTCTCCTTTTTGGGTTATCGGTTGTCCGCGTCAGGGGTGAGAATGGAGGTGGATCGTGTGTCCGCTGTGCGTAATTGGCAAACCCCAACCACTGTCAAAGAGGTGCAGCAGTTCTTGGGCTTTGCGAATTACTACCGGAGGTTTATCCGGGGTTTTGGACAAGTGGCAGCTCCCATCACGTCCCTTCTAAAAGGGGGTCCGGTGCGCCTGCAGTGGTCAGCTGATGCGGACAGGGCCTTTAGGAGACTGAAGGACCTGTTTACGTCGGCTCCGGTGATGGCGCATCCGGACCCCGCATTACCCTTTCAGGTCGAGGTGGATGCGTCTGAGGCCGGTATAGGGGCCGTTCTCTCTCAACGGTCCGGCACGCCACCTAAACTCCGCCCCTGTGCTTTTTACTCTAAAAAGCTCAGCCCGGCGGAGCGTAATTATGACGTCGGGGACAGGGAGCTGTTAGCTGTAGTTCAGGCCCTTAAGGTGTGGAGGCATTGGCTTGAGGGGGCTCAACACCCTTTCCTCATTTTGACTGACCATCGGAACCTGGAGTACATCTGGGCAGCGAGGAGACTGAACCCTCGCCAGGCTCGATGGAGTATGTTTCTCACCATGTTCGTATTTAAAATCACGTACATCCCTGGGTCCCAGAATGGTAAGGCAGATGCGCTGTCCCGCGGTATGACACGGAGGAGAGGTCCGTTGAGCCTACCCCCATACTACCGGAGTCTTGTCTTGTGGCACCGGTGGTGTGGAGGTCGATGCCGAAATCGAGCGAGCGTTATGCATCCGACCCCAGCCCTCCACAGTGTCCTGAGGGTCGGAAGTACGTTCCGCCTCGAGATTCGGGATCGACTCATTTACTGGGCTCACACGTCACCCTCCTCTGGACATCCGGGTATTGGCCGGACAGTGCATTGTCTTAGCACTAAATACTGGTGGCCCACGTTAGCCAGGGATGTGAGGGTTTATGTCTCCTCCTGCTCGGTGTGCGCCCAGTGTAAGGCGCCCAGACACCTGCCCAGGGGTAAGTTACAACCCCTGCCCGTTCCACAACGACCATGGTCCCACCTCTCGGTGGATTTTGTGACAGACCTTCCCCTCTCTCAGGGTGAATACCACCATCCTGGTCGTTGTGGACCGGTTCTCTAAGGCCTGTCGTCTTCTCCCTATGTCGGGTCTTCCTACTGCCCTACAAACCGCAGAGGCCCTATTTACCCACGTCTTCCGGCATTACGGGGTACCCGAGGATATAGTGTCTGATCGAGGCCCCCCAGTTTACCTCCCGAGTATGGAGAGCGTTCATGGAGCGTTTGGGGGTCTCGGTGAGCCTTACCTCAGGGTACCACCCGGAGAGTAACGGGCAGGTAGAACGAGTCAACCAGGATGTGGGTAGGTTTCTGAGGTCGTATTGCCAGGACCGGCCTGAGGAGTGGGCTCGGTACATTCCCTGGGCCGAGATGGCCCAGAACTCTCTCCGCCACTCCTCTACCAACCTAACCCCCTTCCAATGTGTGTTAGGTTACCAGCCGGTTCTGGCACCTTGGCAGCAGAGCCAGATCGAGGCCCCTGCGGTGGATGATTGGATGAGGCGCTCGGAGGAGACGTGGAACGCTGCACACGTCCTAGACCCATCTCTCCTGTCGGAGTTCCACCGGGACCATCCCGCGCGCCCTGCTCAGCGTCCTCCTGGTCGTCCCCGAGGCCGGGGTCGGCGCACGGCTGGAGCCGCGCGTCAAGGGGGGGGGTACTGTCACGGTTTCGGCCGAGGCTGCTCCTCCTCCTTGTTCGGGTAGGTTTCGGCGGTCGTCGTCCCCGGAGTACTAGCTGCCACCGATCTATGTTTCATGTTCGTTTGGTTTTGTCTTGATGTTGTACACCTGTGTCTAGTTAGTCCTCGTTAGTGTCCTATTTAGTTCTCGTTGTGTGTGTTTGGTGTTGTGTGTGATTGCTCTTCTGTTTTGGTGTTCTGAGCTACGTACTTCCCTCCGTTGTTTGGAGAGGTTTTCGCACATGTTAGTGCGCCTTTTGTTTGACGCCTGTGTGCGCCGTTATTTCGCCTCCGGGCTTATTGTGCTCGTTTACTACGTGAATATTTCACTAAAGTCTTTTGGACTTAGCTTCTGCGTCCTGCGCTTGATTCCTGCACCACACCCACCTTCAGCACCCCTGACAGTAATATAAAGGTGCTATCTTTCTCCTCTACGCAACACTGGTCTTTCGTTCAGAACTGGAGCGGTAACCACAGCAGCTACAGTGAGGGAAAAAAGTATTTGATCCCCTGCTGATTTTGTACGTTTGCCCACTGACAAAGAAATGATCAGTCTATAATTTTAATGGTAGGTTTATTTGAACAGTGAGAGACAGAATAAAAAATAAAAAAATAAAAAACGCATGTCAAAAATGTTATAAATTGATTTTCATTTTAAATGAGGGAAATAAGTATTTGACCCCTCTCAATCAGAAAGATTTCTGGCTCCCAGGTGTCTTTTATACAGGTAACGAGCTGAGATTAGGAGCACACTCTTAAAGAGAGTGCTCCTAATCTCAGCTTGTTACCTGTATAAAAGACATCTGTCCACAGAAGCAATCAATCAATCAGATTCCAAACTCTCCACCATGGCCAAGACCAAAGAGCTCTCCAAGGATGTCAAGGACAAGATTGTAGACCTACACAAGGCTGGAATGGGCTACAAGACCATCGCCAAGCAGCTTGGTGAGAAGGTGACAACAGTTGGTCGATTATTCGCAAATGGAAGAAACACAAAAGAACTGTCAATCTCCCTCGGCCTGGGGCTCCATGCAAGATCTCACCTCGTGGAGTTGCAATGATCATGAGAACGGTGAGGAATCAGCCCAGAACTACACGGGAGGATCTTGTCAATGATCTCAAGGCAGCTGGGACCATAGTCACCAAGAAAATAATTGGTAACACACTACGCCGTGAAGGACTGAAATCCTGCAGCGCCCGCAAGGTCCCCCTGCTCAAGAAAGCACATATACAGGCCCGTCTGAAGTTTGCCAATGAACATCTGAATGATTCAGAGGAGAACTGGGTGAAAGTGTTGTGGTCAGATGAGACCAAAATCGAGCTCTTTGGCATCAACTCAACTCGCCGTGTTTGGAGGAGGAGGAATGCTGCCTATGACCCCAATAACACCATCCCCACCGTCAAACATGGAGGTGAAAACATTATGCTTTGGGGGTGTTTTTCTGCTAAGGGGACAGGACAACTTCACCGCATCAAAGGGACGATGGACGGGGCCATGTACCGTCAAATCTTGGGTGAGAACCTCCTTCCCTCAACCAGGGCATTGAAAATGGGTCGTGGATGGGTATTCCAGCATAACAATTACCCAAAACACACGGCCAAGGCAACAAAGGAGTGGCTCAAGAAGTAGCACATTAAGGTCTTGAAGTGGCCTAGCCAGTCTCCAGACCTTAATCCCATAGAAAATCTGTGGAGGGAGCTGAAGGTTCGAGTTGCCAAACGTCAGCCTCGAAACCTTAATGACTTGGAGAAGATCTGCAAAGAGGAGTGGGACAAAATCCCTCCTGAGATGTTTGCAAACCTGGTAGCCAACTACAAGAAATGTCTGACCTCTGTGATTGTCAACAAGGGTTTTGCCACCAAGTACTAAGTCATGTTTTGCAGAGGGGTCAAATACTTATTGGGTTTAACGCTCAGTTAGCGTTTCATGTTAATCATGCATATCTCTTATGGCATGCGTGGTTGGGTATATGTACACGCAGACTTCTAATTTCAACCAAACACATTACACTTTTTTATTTCTGTGCTCAGCGTGCTTGCATTAATAAACATTCCATATGATACTTTTAGTGTTGAGCATTTAACCAACATTACGGGGGTTTTCGGTTATTAAACAACTAATTGACCAACATCAGATCAATTACTTGACTTCCATTTAGTTCTTTTTTTTGTGAACCCAACGCACCGTTTCTCTAGAGAAATCAAATCATTCATGAGAGAAATCTGAGAAATCAAGTAAAACTATGTGGGACGCTGGGCTGAAGGGAGTTGTAGTTTCCATTAAGCAAATACTTAACCTAGTTCAGCGCAGAAATGTGGTAATTAACTACTATGACCATAATCCATTGTGCCAGTTTTTTACAGCACAGAGACTGATCAGAGAGGAAGAGGTGAAGCGAGAGGTTTCACTCGCCAAAATCTGTCCAAAATAAGCCCAATGTGTTTCTATGGGCTTATTTTGGACCTAAGCTTGTCACCTGCTTTCCCGCCTTTGGGACAACGACTCCCATTGTTAGGGCATAGACATGAACATCTCGTTATTGTATACATATCTCTGGACGGATACACTTTTATGCCTGCTATGTTAGGTTAGATACACATAGACCGCATGAGAGAGGAATGTAGCCTGCACAACACAACGACGAGAGTGACATGGTTCCTGAAAATATACCTCATCTACTTTGAAGAAGTAGTAAAATGATTTAGTCAGACAGCTCTGCAGTATACTTAGGCAGGCTAGCTAAATAGGATGGGGAGCACATAACGTTAAATGGCCTGGCTGAATGCTACTGCCTGAGCAGAGATGAAATGACTACTTTAAGGAATTAAAAATAAGTCATCAAATAAAAATGAAGTATATTAAAATACACAACTGAAATTGTATTTCATAGTAATTTCCTATTTTTCGATTGATGTCTACCCAATGTGGACCTGACAGAGACAATGGAATATTTTCAATGTTTTGGCAATTGAATGTCATCTATTTTTGGCTTTGGAATTTCAATGAAAAAGATCTAAAAATCATTCTAACCTCATTATTTCATAATACATGTTAAATGTTTGAAACCAAAATTAAAAATGTCTTTTTTTACCGAACCGACCTCAAAGCACTAATCGCTCAGCACTAGATACTTTCCATTACAGCATAACTGCACTTGTTCTATTCTTCGCATTCATCTCTTTTACATCTATTTTTCTTCCCATCTTTAGATCCAACCATTCCTCCGCTATGTCCGTTCTCTCTGGTGAGTAATTTATTTATTATTATTATTTATTTTTTTTTGGGTGGGGGTTAACCTGTCATCAGCATCTGGCTCTGAGGAGCATTCCTCGGAGACAAGGCCTACCCCAAACTATTCAATAAAATTGCATAATGTATTCTCTCTGTCATTCAGTTAAGGCTGTACTCAATTTGAAATGTAGTTACGAAAGTTAAATCGGTAAGGCTGGTCTGAATGGATTGTTACTTTTCATAAATCTAGTAAACTCAACACACGTCACTTTCTTTCACTCATCAGTATAACCGGTATGTATAGGGTAGTGTTTTTAATGTTACCTCATTAGCATGGCAGGTATTCATATGGTAATGATTATAACGTTTCCTCATAAGCACAGTAGGTATCTATGATTGTGTTTATGTTATGTCGTCAGCATAGCAGGTATTTATAGGGTAGTGTCATAGTGTAACGTCTCTCCTCCTTTACTATTAGCAAGCGTGCCGAATGTCTTCACCTATAAACTTCAGCCTATGGACATGGCACACTAAGGCAGTTCTCCCACGCTTGCTGGTTAACCCATGGGCTCACTCGTGCAATAATCACTTTCCTTTCAACCAGTTTGAATGAATCTAGAGGAGTATAAATATGTGAACTCAAACCTTGTCTCCCACTTGCTGTTTTGCAACAAGTCTTCCAACGACCTTCACCTCTCCACCACCACCACCAACAGAAGGCCCGCCATCGGATCCCCGTTCTTCCAGTGAGGAGGTTTAGATGCCAGCTGCCCAGCATAGGGCAACCTGTCATCAGCATCTGGCTCTGAGGAGCATTCCTCCGGGACAAGGCCTACTCCAAACTACTCAATAAAATTCCATATTGTATTCTGTCTGTCATTCAAATCAAATCAAGCTTTATTTATACAGCACATTTCAGACCTAATGCAACGCAATGTGCTTCACAGGAAAAAAAACAAATAAAAAACAATGAAAATAAAAGCTGAAATATTTACTACACAACAAACATAAGACAAAAAACCATAGAAACTGAACCACTAAAAAGCACCCTAAGGAAAATCAAAGCTAAAAAGTGTTTTAAGATCTCTTTTAAATATGTCCACAATTCCAGCTCCCCTCAAGTTCTCTGGCAGGCTTTTCCAGAGGCTGGGGGCATAATAACTAAAGGCTGCCTCTCCATGCCTCTTGGTCCTAGGCTTTTGGGTAGTTAAAAGGCCAGTGCCAGAGGACCTGAGGGACCTACTGGGTACATAACTTAAAAGCATGTCTGACATGTATTAGGGTGCACAATTGTGGATTGATTTAAAAACCAATAGAATAATCTTAAAATTAATTATAAAACTCATAGGCAGCCAGTGCCGAGACCTTAAAACTGGTGTAACGTGTGCTCTCCGTCTGGTCTTGGTCAGTACCGGTGTTGCAGCATTCTGTATGTTTTGCAGTTGACCAATGGCTTTCTTGGGTAGACCAGACAGGAGCGCATTACAGTAGTCAAGCCTGCTTGTAATAAAATCATGGATGATTCTCTCTGTATCAGAGAGAAACGGCCGCACCTTGGCAATGTTCCTCAGGTGGTAAAAAGCTTTTTTGGTCACATTCTTAATGTGGGATAAAAAAAAAAATAGAATATACAATTCTGTTAAGCATGTACTCGATTGAACTGTTACTAATGATCCTCAGCAACAACCACATGGCCGTGACAACGTTTATAGAGGAATCAAATAAAGGTAAACAAAACAATGTAATTAAATGGAATGATAATGTAGGCTATACCAACTGAAGGGAACTAACAGTAAATTGGCAGTTGAATATGTGTTGTTATTAGGCCTATTGACGGTCGATACTCATAGTGGCTAATATTTAACATGATAGGAAACAGAGAAAGTCGGGGTAGCCTATAATTAAGACATTCGAGAAAGTTAAAAGGCTGTACAATTTAAATTCTGCATAACGGCACAGCATTTCGTGAACTTTACTGTAGGAAAGTTGATATGCTTCAGTTTGCTGCCATATGACCTGTTTCACATTTGTCTCCAGCAATTATAAGGTAGAATATGCTATTTCCATTTGGTAGGTTCGCTAGACCTTATTCATGGTTTCCTAGTGCGTAATGGTGGTGGAATAGAGAGCAATAGTCATGGCATCCTTTTTGTAGGCACTAACTCCGCCATGGTTCGTTGGACAAAGCCTATGGGAAAATTGAGTTTTTGTAGGGTTTTTGGATAAACACCAGAAATAAGGTCTGTGGTAAACACAGGCTTAGGAGATCTTATACGTTTTGTTCTAAATTATGAGATAAACTTCAGCTAACTTTTTTGTGAATTTAAGAAATAATTTAAGAAAGCATGTAAAGCACACAAAGGCTTCATAATTCATAAAGGTCATGTTAACTGACTGATATTATCTCATAGAACAACATCTATAAGATCTCCTAAGCCTGTGTTAGATCTTATCTTCTGTGTTTATCCCAAACCCCTATTCTTTCCCCATTCATTTTAGCCAAAGGAATGGCTGAATGAACCAGAGATAACTCATTTCCAGGTTTTAGGACTACAAGCTGGAAAGC